>NC_051446.1:2130677-2148075 GCF_001649575.2 Kryptolebias marmoratus
TTTTTTTTTTTTTTTTTTTTTTGGCGTGAGATATACAAAGTGTGGCGTGTGAGCATGTGCACTTCACGAAATGCGTGTGTCACACGTTCAATGCGTGAGACTTGAGAGTCCTGTATATATGTCATTGTCCATTTCCCTCATCTCCGCCAAAGTTTATGTTCTTGACGTCACTTCTTCGAGGCCAAGTTATGGTGTAAAAACGCAACAGCGCCCCCTAATGTCACAGAATATGGTGTAACACCGGATAGCGGGGAGCTTGAGGGAGCCGATGTCTATCTCCGGCAGTCACTGTGCGAGAGGAGGGGACACCCTGGACAGGTCTCCAGGCCATCACACGGACACACAGACACAAACGAGACAAACATCCATCCACACTCACACTTAGTGACAAGTTCGAGTTACCAATTACCCTACCATGACATGCATGTTTTTAGTCTGTGAGAGGAAACCCACGCATTAAGACCGGGAGGTGAACCTGTGACCTTCTTACTGTTTACATTATACACTGTTTCCAAAACATAGAACATGTCATGTAAAGCAACTGCTCCTCTTCTCCAATGCATCACCCCGTCCTCCCTCCCTTCTCCTCCGCAAATCTGCATTCCTGCCAGTGGACCGTACCATTTGGTGTAAGCTACCACACTTGAACCCCGCCACAGCTCACAGACACTCGCACTTAGCAATTATGTAAATTCTCATATATTTTAAAGTTTGTTTTTGTGACAATGTCACCATGCAATCCACAAAAACTGAGGCTGACAGAGTTTGTTGAAACTCGCATCACTACCTGCTCTCCGTTTAAAGTGGTGTGCTCCTCCTTCTGCCATGTTGGATGCACCCACAGCTCCTGAAGCTGCTGGAGTTCACGAAGGAAAGTTGAGTCCTTTTTTGTCTTCGAACATATAGAGAGAGCGTAGTCTTGTATTTTCACAAAACAAATAATTAAAAGATTTTACTTAACCAGCAGGAAGCCTGGGAAACAGCCCACACCCTCTTCCCCGGCACTCCTCCTTCTGCCCGGAGTCGGACTGAGCGGAGATGATCCGGTTGCAGGCCACAGCAACCGGAGCCCGCATGGAATTTTTGTAATTATACCAGAAAGTTGAACCCAGTTCGGGATAGGTGCATCGTACCGGGGGTGACAAAGCTAATTCGGAGCCATGAACAGCCACCCTCCTCCCCGCAGGGTTGTGAACGTCGGTTCCCTTCTCCTTACCCCGCAGGAAAACGAGTGCCTGTTCGGCTACCTGGGCAGGAAATGCGCCGTAAGTTCCCCGTTTTTTGTTTACCCCACTGCAGGTTCAGAGTCGGTGCAGTCAGCAGAAGTGAGGGGCGAAGAGGCCAGGCTTCTTAGCTCAGCCTCCGTGTTTGCGCCTGCTGTAGCCACAGTGTTGCACCAAAATCTGTGGCCTTAAACATTTGTTTATGTTATTAAATGCATATGTTTGAATTGATTTAGTCATCATGGGTTTATTTGAAGGGACTGTGATTCTAAGGGAAGCACTGGATCAGTACCTGCTCATCGGGGACTTGGTTCTTTTTATTCCATGTTTTCGGTGAAAGACTGCTTAGTGTAAAGGCTTAGCATTTCTTGAAGGAATGCATATCGGTCGCTGCCTTTTATGCAAAAGTTTTAAACTAAAATCCTCTTATGTTGAGAAATATGGATACGTTTTAGCCAAACATTGAAAATACCGTTATGCGCAATCTCATGCGATATCGCGAGATGTCACCCTCAGACTTGCGTTGCAAATGACTCTCAGCTACTGCAGCAACACATTTCAGCACGTCTGTTAAATTGACCGAATTACAGCCGTGTTTGTGTTTTCTAGAGTCAATTGGCTGTGGTGACAATCTTCAATTGCACTGGCTCCAAAGGTTATTCAATTGTAGATGAATATCCAATGTTTTTTTTTTATTCTCATTAAAACCTGTTCTGTGGTTCACAAGATATTTTGATACCAGACTAACAGGGTTGACTCCCAAGTGTTAAGCAAAGCTCTTGTGAAAGAAGAAACATTTGGAGTATGTGTTGTGAATGTTTCTCAGCTACCACCACAACAAATCTTGGCTCAGTATCTGTACTTTATGGACATTTTTGTATTTTGGATTTAGATGGACTTAGGCATAATCTGATATGAGATCTTGACAGTAAACCCTTAAACAAAAGTACTGTAAATGGGATTAAAACAAAAAACATGATTTATTTGGTTTACTTCAAGACATAAGTGCAGTTACTATTACTATTGCTGCCTGAAGTTTATTGAATATTGCCTAATAATAATTATATTGTAGGTGTAAAAATACTTCGTATAATATGTATTCGTTGTTTTTATTAATTCACAGATATAAATAGAGACTAACAGAACTCAAGTGAACACATTGACAGTGATTCTGTTTAAATCAGTGTGTCAGCTGTTTTCTGCATTCAGGGCAGACCAAAGAAATGAACACCAAAGAGGCAGTAGTCTGTTTTAAAACAGTGATAGATTTTTTTTAACCAAGTGTAGAGAACATTATGGACGTATTTCACCATGAGGAGCTTGTTGGCAGTTCTTCACATAAATATGTCCTGAAGTTTCCCCTTTAAGTGACTGCTTTATGTTTGGCTGAGTGTTGCCTAACATTAGAAATTAGGTGTGTTTTTCTGTTAATATATAAAACAAGAAAAAAACTGTTGTTTTCCATTATGAGCTCCACAAAATACACACCAAGTAGCCAACAAAAATTATTGTGCTCATTGCACATAATATTTCTTCTTTTCTGCTGTTCTGCTCTTTATAAAACAACATTGAGGGCCTGACAACCTGATGTGAGCCTGCAGTTTGCTGTTTATCACTTGCTTACATGCATAATATTTTACCTTGTTGCAAACACTTGGTTTAAAACAGTGGTAGTCTGAAAATAGAGACAGGAGTTGCTCTGGTAGAGGTTATCCATTGGATGAAATGTACAATCCAACAGATGAGTATAACAGTTTATAGGACCTACCCCCCCCACCCCCACCCAGTGTGCCCCTCCCCCACTGGCAACCACAGTGACGGCTTAGAGTAACAAGCCCTGTCATGGAGGGGGATAAAAAAAAACACCATCTGTGTTATCTCACTTTTAGGAATTTAAACCAAATGGTAGGATGGAAAAATATACTAGCCTTTTACATCCAATAATTATTTCCTGGAAATTTCATCAAATTTTGTCATGTGGTTCATGAGATATTTTGCTAACAAACAATGTTGACTCCAAAAAAATATTGGTAAGATTTCAAACAAAGTTGTTGTGAAATCTGTTTTTGTTCAGAATATGTGTTGGGCAGAAGTCCCAGCTACTACTATCCCACCAAATTTTAGCTCAATATCTGTAAAATTGACATGTTGTAGCATTTATTTTGTCTTATAAGGTCATTTGGCAGCCATTTAGATTTTTTTTTTTTTACTCCAAAATTTTGTCACCTACTGATGTACACCCAGTGATGACTTTATGCAAGTTTAATTAAAATTCAATCAATGGTTCAAATGATGTTTTATTAACAGACATAAAAATACATACACTCTCAGACACATGCACAAACATTATTAGATGATGATTAGTAATGCACAAATAAGATATACAGTAATTTGCAATATTTAACATTTCTAAATCCCTGAAAGGTCATTTCTGTTGGCTTTTCCGTGAAAGCTAAAAGTATCATATTTTTCATGTTTTTAATAACACTGACTGGCAACCTTCTCTCTCTTTCTCCCTACCACTCCTTCTCTTTTATAAACCAGGATTAAAGTTTGACTTATGCTTTAATGTTAGTGTTGTCCTACGTTCTTGGCAGAACTATAGCCTTTTTGGTCTGAACAGCTTTGAAATAAATATACATTATATTATAACAGACACAAGAAGAAAAACATTAGTTATAGGCACTAATACACATAATCTTCCTGAGGATATGTGGTAGATTTACTAATCCAGCTTTGTAAAGAGCCGCCTGTTTTGTGGCGCATCCATTTAGTGGCAGATTTGGATGGAAGGTTTTTAAAAGTACTGCAGCTTCTTAGATGACGACAGCCAAACTTTCAATCTGTCTTGTATCATCACATTTTCCTTTTTTAAATGCAATCTAAAATTACAAAAAGTTGAGGAAGTATAAAAAATGTAAATAAAGAATAATTTCAATTAGTAAACAACTTCTCAAAATTTTTTGCGCCCATTTAACAAAGTGAAACAATACATGGAAAATTGAACCAACAGCGATGTCCTGGATTTATTGATCTTAAGTGCAATGGAAGAAATACAATATGATTTTTAAATAATGCAAGTAAAAAATAGATCTTCTAGAGGCCTAAATAAATGTCACCGACCACGTTTCACGTCAGTTTTAGTCTAAGATCATCTTTTAATTAGAGATGATGGAGATGTTTTTTTTTTATCCAACCTAAAAAAAGGCTTTATGGATGATCTCATGCAGGATTGTGAGATCTTGTTAGCACTTAGACTATGTGAGGACTTTCAGCTACTACCACATCAAACTTTACCTCAGCGCTAGGGTGTGCGCGCCAGCAGTGACACAATCGTACTGTCCCTGCCCCTGCGCGAAGGGGTCCCGCGCAGTGTTGCGGCGTGCACCTTTTGTAACTTGGGGCATTGCCGCGCTCCGTTCAAAATGGACGATTTCGATGCTCTAGCGGAGCTGGTTCGCCTGTATCAGCATTTATATGATCCATCTATGAGATATCACAAAGATAACCAAACGGTTCAAAACTCATGGAAGGAGATTACTGCTACAGCCGATAAAAAGGAGTTTATAGACCACAGAGGGAAGAAATATTAGTCCTATGATGGGCGAATCACAACTAAAGCAAATAACTAAATAAATCAATGAAAGTCAAACTGAATACTTTAAGTTAAAACATCCTCTCTGTATCACAGCCAGAAACACATCAGCTCATCCTCCTAAATACGTGCAGCCATATTTGATGTGACAACATCTTCTCTCTTTTTACCCTAATTCCACTAGTTGTGTAGCATACTGCCCCCTGTCTTTTCGGAGAAAACTGCTCCGACGTAAGCGCCAAGTATAAATGCCCACACCGTGCGCTAGTGCTGGGCGATATGGAAAAATTCCTATATCACGATATGGATAATTTTATTTCACGATAACGATATATATCACGATATACCCCAATTACGTACGTTGTCAGTTATTCTCTAAAAAATATGAAAAAATAATCTCATTTCTTACCTTTTTCAAGCTTTATTTCTAAGTGACATTTAACTGAACTTTCACAAATGAGATTTGCTGCATTTTAGTGCAGCAATATATATGTATTAAATGACAAATGACTATTATCTTTGGCCGGCTATAGTTTTCCTTTTAGCAACTTTCCGCGGCTCTTTTACAACTTGTTTGACCTTGCACTTTTTGGATTGTTAAATATTCTTTTTCGTGTTTCATCTTTAAGTGATAGAAGAGGTTTGTTGTGTTGGCGTCAGATGAGAAAACAGTTTCATAGCAGAGTTAGCATTAGCAGAGTTAGCATATTACCTTTTTCTGCTCTGTGTCGGACTTCTTGAACCAAATCACAGACGTCCCCCCTCGTTTTGGTAAAAGTCTTTCTTCTTGGGCTGCCTGCTAGCTGTCTCTACTTACTGCGACCTCGGGTTTGATACTTCATGCATCTCCATCTTTCAGCACTTATGACTTAAATGCCGACACAATATACGGTAGGATAGAATATGGTGTGCCGCCGGGCAGCACAGAAAGCCGCTGCTGTAAAGCATGTCGCAAACCCACACGTAAAGCAGCGTCATGTCGCAAAACGGAGGTTCTTCGCAAAATAGTTATTTTCTCTTCTTATTTATCACTTATATAAACTGAATGTATGCAAAGTGACAACACTAATACATTAGCTGTAGCCTACGTTATGAAATATTTACATGAATCATAGATACAATTATGATAGAAACGATAGAAGAAAATGTATCACGATAGACACTTTTCTATCGTCCCCACGATATGTATAGTTATATCGCCCAGCACTACCGTGGGCTGTTCGCGGAGCCCCGCGAGACTCTAATGAGCCCTGAGGCCGAGACACTTTCAGGTACCGCTGGAGTTAGCATGTTGTCAGAGCCGCAGAAATAAACATTGAACGAGCAGCTTTAACCAAAAATGGTTAGTTGAGCTGAAATTCAGTGGGTGGCTTTACAAGACCGAATATGGTAAGCATGTTTTGTAGTTAGTGAAAATATTATCTTTGTTTAACAGTAAAATGATGCTATTATATTCAGCATTAGATATGTTTTGTTGTTACATGTAGTGATCCAACATGCAGCCTGTGCCACAAAAAGCACAGTACAGTACAGCATCTTTCTGTTTGTCAGAGTTCTCTGTTGATATTCATTGGCCTGGAAGTGAGACGTGTGTTGGTGCTTTGTTTGCACTTTTTCATTTATGTTAATTTAATTTATTTGTAAATGTGACTTAAATTAGGATTTAAATTAGGTGCAAACAATTTGTATTTATTTTAATTGTATTTTTGTTTAAAAAAGTATTTCAAAAGTGCCTTTTTGTAAAACTGTAGTTGTGTAAATATTTGGCACAGCTATCTTACAATATCACATAATAAATAGCCATATTTTCAACTTTCCTGTCAACTTTATTCTTTTTTTTTTTTTACTAAATCATGGTAGGCTGGCGAACGGCCACCGACCACCGGGCTTAGCCTCTTTTCTGGGGGAAACCCTGGAGCTAAATGCCCTGCAAGGATGAAGAATGTGCAATTTTCTCCCCACCCCACCCCCAAACCAACCACACAACACCTCCTTTTTGAATGAGGCTCGAAGTTAGTTACCAACCACCAAAAAAAGACACAAACACAAAGAAGACGGAGGTGTGACAGTTGTAGGATGTGACATCAGAAAAAGAGATGGAGCTATAGCTAGTTTTTCAGATTTGAGCCCACCAGGTCCAGATCTCTGCTGACTGGGCCATCAGAGCCATGCCTCAGCTCTGAGCCATGTAAGACAGAGGAGGATGCTGATGCTGCCCCACAGGCAAGCAGGTTTCAGCCATGGAGAACACCAGGGATTCAGCTGGACACACTTTCCTCCCACAGTCCAAAAGACTTTTTTTAAATTTGTATCCATTATTACTGTAGGAAGAGGCATATTTTGTCTGTGCCCCTTTCAACTAAAATAATGACACAAGACAGATTCCAATCCATATTTTGGAACATCCTGAGCAGGACATAGAAAATGACTGAAAAATGGAACAGCAGGCCATGACGAACTGTTTAGAGTCAGGCCTCTTCAGTGCCTGCCTGGCTTATTCCAACCTGAAGAGGGAGCTGACAGTGGATAAAAGGATGGTGGCAACCAGGGCAAAAACTGGAAAGACACAATCTACGAAAGACAAGCGTAAAAAATGGGGGATTAAAATTTTTCTGTTGGCTGACTCCAGCAGTGGCTACACTGTCAGGTTTGGAATCTACACTGGGAAGACTTTTTTTTCATCTGAACATGGACTCTCTCATGATGTAGTTGTGAACCTTAATCTGCCTGTCTTGGCACTGGGTACCACATTTACACAGGCAGTTTTTACATGAGCCCACAACAAGAGAACTGACACACTGTGGAAACGTCAGGCCTGTGATGTTCCCCTCTGCCTTGTTTTGGACGGAAACTGTTGTTTTAAGTGGCACAAATGAATAGTCATTTTACGGTGACACCTCCATTGTTTTGTAGAAACAGCGCTTGCATTTTAATGTGTATATAACTTTGGTGTTTGTTAGATTTGTACATAAATTCATGAAATTTACTGTTTGTATTTGCATTCCAAGTTATAAAAATGGTTCATTATAAATGTTTGTGGTTTTCACCATTAAAAAAACATGTTATTCCTACTTGGATTTTATGTTTGTGATTTTAGATCCAATGTGTCATTACAGTAAGTCAAAATGAAAAAATAAAACAGAAAATTCACACACATGCGGTTGTCCTGGGGAAAAAAAACACCAAACATGGCATGTTAAACAGTTTTTAACTTGTCTATTTCCTATATACAGTCATTTCTTACCCACTTTTGCAACTGCAGCATGCGTGACGTGACATTGGCAGTTGCATTCACAGCCAATGTCAACATCATCATTCTTCCTCTGGCTGCAGAAGACTTGGGCTTAAACCTCAGCTGCCCCTTCATTTCCTGCAAATAACTTCACAAAACTGATGTAAGACTTTCTGCCTGTTTTCTTTGCATCAGCATTGGCTGGTATAGCAAAGATGCCTCACCAAATTTTTGCGGTAGTGCCGTCAGCTTTGCCATCACAGTTGCATTGTTTGTCAGAGGTTTGTTAACCCCATGTCACGTTAACATGTGGGTGAAGCAATTTTATTGTCTGCGTAATGTCAGTTGTACCCAAGGATAAACCAGAGTTGTAGAGGTCAACTCTGTTTTTCTGATATCTTGGCTGATTTTCTCATGATGTCACACAAGGAAGCAGTGTGTTTGAGGTGTGCCTTAAAATACATCCACAGCTGAGCCTCTAATTCACTCAGATGTTGTCAGCTAACCAATCAAAAGCTTCCAAAGCTATGGCATCATCACCTGGGATTTCCTACAGCATTTTAGTTTATGTAACT
The DNA here is from genome assembly GCF_001649575.2 of Kryptolebias marmoratus. Taxonomy (NCBI): domain Eukaryota; kingdom Metazoa; phylum Chordata; class Actinopteri; order Cyprinodontiformes; family Rivulidae; genus Kryptolebias; species Kryptolebias marmoratus. The sequence continues at coordinate 2,139,303 of NC_051446.1, forward strand.
TATGACTTTGAAGAAAGTGATCAAAAATATTCTCTCTCATGATCCATGCATTTAATAAATAGAAATATATTTTCTTGCTCACTTTTAAATGTTGTGTTTTGGTTAGTCTTAAAATTATACTCAGGTCCATATTTCACTTTTAGATCCATTAAGAATCTGTTTTAATCAACAGAGAACTGACAATTGTCCTTTTCTGCCTTGGTTCTTGAAGCAGCTGCCTACTGACTTGTGTGACTTTTCTTGAAACAAATATTTCTCTAAAAATCTGAAAATAATATAGGGAGTTCAGACCTATATTTAGTACAATCCAGTTGTATTAACTAAAGATGGAAGTTGGCAACAAATGTGAACAAGGCCTTAGAGTGAAAATGACTGCGTATCAGGCTTAATGCTTCATTGTAAGTTTTAAAAAACTGAAATCTGAGACCTCCTTCTCTGTTTAAAGTTAGTCTTTCTCAATTGAGTCTTTCTCAATATTCATTCATTTTTACATACATCTTGTCCACCTCTGTGTGTTTAGACTCTGTGTTCGGCAGTGGTCCAGGTGTACGCAGCTGAGCGAAGCTGCAACTGGGTGAAAAGGTGCTGTGGAGTGGCTTGCCTGGTCAAAGACAACCCTCAGAGATCTTACTTTATCAGAGTGTTTGATATCAAGGTGAGTGAGACCATCCTGAGTGCGGCACTGTCAAACATGTTCCTCACGAACATGTTCTGCACTGGTGACTTCATCAGTTGGGAACAGATTATTTAAATGCCAAGGAAAGTGGAATAAGTAGAAAAATATTTGAGTTGAAAAACAGCATTATTGCTGCAGATAAGGCAAGAGAAGAAAGCTAAAATATAAATTAGCTTGTCATAAAAGCTTGTAAAACATCCACCTTTAACATCTTATTCTTCAGCTGCACATTAAAGCTGAATAGGTTTGGTCTTGAGCTATAATGCTCATCAAGTGTACTCAGCTATGAATTTGTCTAATAATAAAGGTTTTTGGTGATGAGTTGCTGTCCCAGTTGGAGAAGTTTAAGTATCTGAGGTAACCTCATGAGTAGAACAACAGCAGATTGATAGATGGAACAGGGCAGTGTTCTCAGTAGTGCAGATGCTGCTCTGCAGTGGTCAAGACAGATCTGAGCTGCTGGATGATTAGTCTATGCAGGGTTTCCTCTGGGATTTCTTTTAACTGTTACCAACATTTACAGCTGTTTGTCTACATTTGGACATTGACAAGTACACTTTTGACAGCCTTGGACATTGAGTTGGTAAAATAATGCCTGGTTGTAAACAGAGTCAGAGGGAGAACAATGGCAGTAAAACTTGCAGAGTATAAATCCAGCTTTATTCTCTCTTCTTCTGAAAAGAAACAGCGACTAAAGGCTGAAAGGACGAGAGTCAACAGGAGCAGGGAACTTTGGGGGTGGAGAGCATTAATGCAAAACTCATGCAAATGAGCTGTGCCAAAATATTTCAAAGTACTGACTGCCAATTTAATCGTGAACAAAGCGTGGAAAATTTGCTGTTTTCTAATACAGTTTTTATGACAATCTGGATGAGTTTGAGTTAAATAACCCCAAACAATCATTTACGATGTAGAAATTGTGTTAAAAGCATACAATTTCAAATCAGACAGCTGTTATGGCTTTAATTAAATTGTAAAATTGTGTCAACGAAGACACAATTTTTGAATGGTTATGAAAATAATTATTTGTATTTGTGTATTTTTATTTATTTTTTAAATTTTTTTAACAGATGTAAGTGGCAGACCAAACAGGACTACAGCACCAGACATTAAGTCTGTCAGTCATTTTGCTTCAGTGTTTTTAATCTGTCTTGGGATTTTTACAGGAAGGAAAAGTCATGTTTGAACAAGAACTATACCACAGTTTCTCCATCAGCAGCTCCAGGCCCTACTTCATCTCGTTTGCAGGAGATGTAAGTGCCCAACTCTATCTGGATGCATCAGTGCTAAATGACTGCATTACCTGGTGGTTCTGTGGATAAATTGTTCAGAAATATTGCTGTGTAGTCTTTGTCTTGTTTAAATAAAAGTTGTCTTTATAAACTGTGTGGCTCATCCTCCCATCAGAGCTGTCAGATGGGTTTAAACTTTGCCAGTGAAGAGGAGGCCAAACGATTGAGGATGGCAATCAATGACCTGCTCAACCGAAGGCAACGGAAAACAGGTGAGTTATATCCTTTCAGTTTTTCTTTTCCTGCGCTCTTGGCTGCCATGACCTTTTTACACTTCTAACTTTCACTAATTTCACCTGTATCTGCCCCCCAAACCAATCTGCTGTGCTCTTGTTCAGATTAAATCACATTCACATTAAATATCCACATTACATATAAATAGAAAACACAGAGATTCCAAGTTTACCTGAGCTGGCTGACTGAAATAAAGTGACTAATGGAGGGATAACAGCAAACTAAATGAACTGTGGGGATTGGTGGTTTTAGGTGGATATGGCTGTCAGATTAGTTTTAAATGAGACAGCCACTTAAGTGTCAGTTGATAAAAGCATAAACAAAGCTAGCGGCTAGAAGCATCTTGCTACTCACAGAGGACTTTGTAACAATCACTGTTTGTAAGTTAATCACAATAATGTTATCAACTTATTTTGAAAATATTTTGAAAATGTGCATAGTGCTGTTACAACTTGATTTTTTTTCTTTATTTCACAGTGCTGTTTCTTTTGTTTAAATGCCCTACAAATATTATTTTTAAAATTATCCTTATTAGTAGTGGTCATACTTTTTTTTTATACCTTTTACTCAGTGACATGTTAACTCTCTCACCATCTAACATTGAGGGCCAGTCTCAGGTCTCAGTCAGTTTTAGCCAGCCTGCTGCGAAGTTGCGTTTTGTGCAACCAGTTTTTGAAAACCGCAGTCTGTTTCTGTTCTTTCAAAGCTTTGTTGTAGGTAGACACAATATTTCATTGGTTTTAAAAAAAATTAAACAGTCATCAAAGATCAGTTTCAAGGTGTATCAGTTTGTATAGAAAATTCACAACGTCAAAACCTTAATTTCAAGTGAGATCCCAGAGATTGCTGAGATGTATTTATTTCTCATAAGCACAGAGCGGCACTCCGCTACTCCCTGCCTGTTGCCATAAGCTGTCAGACGATTGTTGTCATCCCTTTCAACTTTTCCCACCAATAAAAATGAACAAAGTCAGTTGTTTCTGGGAGATGATTGACATTGCTTATCTAACAGAGAAGCAACACTTACCACGATTTAAGGTAATGTTTGGAAAAAATTCTTACTTGATTCCTACCTGGTAACTAGCTTCTCGTTCAGATCAACTCTGTAGTGATGGAGAGTCTTGGAGAAGACACTACTGTAATGTTTAAATAGCATTTATTTTTTCTCAAAGATGTGTGGCGGCACGGCAGTTTAGTGGTTAGAGCTGTCGCCTCCCAGTCTGGGACCTTTCTGGTTGGAGTTTACATGTTCTCCAAGTGCATATGTGGATTTTCTCTGGGTACTCTGGTTTCCTCTCACAGACCAAAAACATGCATGTTAGGTTAATTGGTAACTCTAAGTTGTCCCTAGGTGTGAGTGAGAGTGTGAATGGTTGTTTGTCTCATTTGTCTCTATGTGTCCCTATGATGGACTTGCGACCTCTCCAGGGTGTCCTCCGCTTCTCGCACAATGACTGCTGGCGATAGACACCAGCTCCCTGTGACCTGGAAAGGAAAAGTGGGTAAAAAAAATGGATGGATGGACATCTGTGTGGCAACTTTTATTAGGACTAAATAAAATGGTGGTCATTTTACTCAGAGCTATTATACAGTGAAAATCTCATCAGATCAAGCCTGCTTGTTACATGTTTGATAAAAAATTCAATAAAATGAAGTTGTTTTTGTGTTTTAAGCAAGTGGTTACAAAATGAGATGTTATTGCAAAAAACAACTGGCTCTACATTTCATAATTTTCCTCATTTTTTTCTAAATGTCTCTGGGGGAGCATGTCCCTGGACACCCCCTAACCTGAAGGGTGCACACCCAGTTGTTTAGTTTCAAACATATTGTGCTTGTGTCTGGGATGCTATGTCAGTCAGATAATCAAAAGCTTACCTAGAGATTTTAAATGTGCAGTAACTGAATTTGGGTTTTATTGGTAATTTCAAACAAAAACAGTAATACTAATAGTCAGAATTGTTACCGTAGTAGCTATTAAAACTGATAACTGTTTCACCACATAGTTGTTTTTTCTTTCTCTCTTTTACCAAGTTAGTACATGAGTTAAATTTGTTCACTTGATATGCCAACAGGACTCTTCTTGTAATTAAAGAAAATCTGTTTTTAGCAAAACACAAAGTCTTGAACAATGTAATAATACAAAATAAAGGACCAGATGCAGAGAAGGGTCAGATTACTAATGTGTTTGACCTGTACACTTCTCCTTCCCTTTTAGAAACTCACTTGTTGGTTTGGACCAAAGCTGCATTTCAAGTCTTATTTCAGCCAGTCATTTATTTTGTGCTGCACTACAGGCTGGAGTCTTTGCTAGTAGTGACAAGATCAGCTATCTGATAATAGTGGACATTTGTGTAGGATGAGCAGCATACCTGATCATAAACAGCCCTTTCAGCTAAAACCACCCAACAGATATGTGACATGAGTTGAGCTTTGGTTTGGGACAGTTTTATTCCTTTTTCTTCTTCTGTCAGTTTAGTGTTCTCATATCTGCTCTTGTAAAACTCTAATGAATGCCTCTGTAGCTAAGCTCCTCTCAGCATGTCAACATTTTAAAGTGCACAACTCAAACTCCACTGACTGAAATGTTCAAAGGTTCACACAGTGGGATCACAGAAGCTCTGTGACAAAGCAGTCATTATCAGACACGACTTAGCTTTTAAGCCTTTCCTCTTCCACTGCTCTTTAAAGACGTACTGAATGAGTCTTCCAGCTGATGTATCAAGAACACGAGTTGGCATGTTTTCTGTGACTGCTTGAAAACTTCCTGCTAAGTTTCATGACCATCTCTGAACTGCACTAACTGAAGCTCAAAACACTGATTCTTGAAATGCTCACTGCATTCTTGGTTTTTAACATAACTTCAGGTAACTTCCACACCACGTGTTTTCGCTACTGTTAAATAACCACACTGTTAATTTTTCTTTTGCAGACAAAAGAGGTGACCTGAAAAATGGTATGTTAAACTTGAACTCAGTACCTTGTAATACTTATTGTCAAAGTTTTTTTTACTTTTTTGTTAAATAGCAGTATGAACAGCTTCTGTGAAATTACTGTAGATGTACATCTCTATCACAACATGACATTTGCACACAAATCGTTTGCAGTTTGATAGCTAAAACTCACAATTCATTTGTGAATTAAAAACTGTATTGGTAATGGTGTACTTGTGTAAAATAGCATGTAGGCAAGGTACTGATAAAAAACCAATTAGATAAAGAAAGCAAGACCACAAGATAGTATGGTTGTTTTATATATGTGTGCAGGGTTTCCCCCAGAAAAGAGGCTAAGCCCGGTGGTAGGTGGACGATCGCTGGCTGATCACCGGCTGTGATTTCGTTGAAAATATGGCTATTTACGTGTACCACGTGTACCACGTGTACCACGCGTACCACGCGTACCCTCGCGCGGTGAAGTAGATAAAGGTAGTCGTTTTGGGGGTGCGGGTGGAAAAAACATGTATAAAAAATGACGTATTAATAATAAACAAGCGGAGCTTAGCCTGGTGGCAGAGTCAGCAAAGCCTGGCGACCAGCCAGGCTTTGCAAATTCTTGCAATTTTTTGACTGGTCTTAAGATTTTGATCAGGAGTGTACTTCTTAAAACAAAAATACAATTAAAATAATAACTACAAATTGTTTGCACCTAATTTGAATCCTAATTTAAGTCACATTTACAAATAAATTAAATTAAAATAAATGAAAAAGTGCAAACAAAGCACCAACACACATCTCACATCAAGGCCACTGAATAACAACAGAGAACTCTGATAAACAGACAGATGTTGTACTGTACTGTGCTTTTTGTGACACAGGCTGCCAGGCTTATAATACACTAGGGGAAACCCTGGTGTTTATTTAAGTATTATGTGTTTCAGTTAGCTCAGTATGTTTTATAAGCCTAGCATCTTCGAAAGAGGACACTTTCTATTTGAAGGATGTTAATGTTGGTCTCTGTCTGCATGTTTGTGTGTCTTATAAGCCCATGGGGGCTGGGGACCTTTTATGGTGTATGGCACAAAAGAAATAAACTAACCAACTATAAACCAAAAATTATCACAACTTTTAAAATCTGTTTTGAGTTCAGAAAAACTGACTGATTTTCAAACACCATGTTCCCCATGTTGTCAGCCTCCTTATTTACATCTCTGCATCAAAATGTAATAACTATAAATAAATATTTTACATAATATGCTATTAACCCTACAAAATAACTTTAATAAGCAATATGTGACGTAATTTAGACAGCAAGTGTTGCAACAATTGCAATTTTTAATAATTCTTTTCTGTTTTATTTTGAAAAGCAGATCACGTCAAGCATGTTTAAATATTGTTATAAAATTGTGGTATTTTTTCTGAAGGTTTTCAAATAGTACAGTATAGTATATATATATATATATATATATATATATATATTATCATATAGTATAGTATATAGTTATGCTGGCCCATGCATTGTGTGTGTGTGTGTGCGGGTGTGTTTCTTACCTTGGAAAAGAACTGTGAAAGAACACATTGGCAGTGTTTAACAGTTTGTGCGACTCACACATACAGTGGAGTCCATTGCAAGTTAATCTGGTCAGCTGTAATCCCATATGCGCCATATGTAGAGCACATGGTCTCTGTTGTTGTTTACTTCAAGCCCTGTTGATACACATTAGGACTGATTTGTAATCCCCCTCAGTCCCTGCTGCTGATTTTTATTTATTTATTTGTTTGCGCCCTTTTTCTTTTCGTTGAGTCACAAATTTATGGGTCAGTTGTATCAGTAAAGTGAATGACAATAAGTATATATGATCAGGTGAATTAATGTTGAATAATTAAACTGTATAATTTAGTGTCACCTGTTAAATGTACCTCATGAGTTGCTGCTCTGTACTTGGACTAGATCCATATACCCTCAGCTCGCCCTAGTTTTTTCCATATTTCACTTCAAGCTTGGGTCCTTTACCAGGCCTATGAATCATTTCATTTTAATATGCTCAGAAGACACAATGCTTCATCTGTAAAAACAAAAAGAAACACTGAGCATCTATCTCCATCTATGCTCTTATCTCATCTCTGTTTTGGTGCCCTTTTTAGCTTCAGTTTCCAGCTCCGGTTCATGCAGTTATGTAAACCATAACAAAGGCATACCATCACTTCACAAAATACAAACCATATAACTTCAAGAACAGGTTGCTAAACATTTGACTTCCATTTGTATTCATTAATAAAGTCCAAATGAAAAATTACAACATGACCGCAGAGAGAAAGACGCACTCACCAACCTCTGCTGTTGCCATGGCCATGTGTAAACAAAACCCGGGTTTGTGCCCGCTACACACTCCAGGTATCAAGATGTCTCTTTCAAAGGCAACAAAATGAAAAGTACATTTAGTAATTTGACAATTTCAAAGCAAATGGACTGAAAATTATTTTTGTTTACTTTGTCAACAGCAACCAGTGTTTCATGATGATATGTTGAGAAATGGTTGTGTTTTTGCTGTTTTGGTCAAACCTCAGAAATAAAATGTGCAAGATGTGACATTTTTGCAAGATGTCACTAATAAAAGTATGTGTTGTAAAAGACTTTCAGTTACTACCACATCAAATTTTAACCCAATAGCTGTAAACTGAGTTATAATCATTTATGTGTTGGCTAATGTTGATGTGGCAGCCATCTTGAAATAGATTTACTTCAAAAGTTAATTGGTTGTAGAAGTGCATGCAATTATTACTTTCTGAATGTGTCATTAAAATCTGTCTAGTGGTTCATAATATATTTAGCTAACAGAGAGAGTTGTCTCTAAATAGTTAATGGCAAAATCTTAAACAAATCTTGTACAATTTATTAGCTCTCAAAATATATGTTGCGGATCAGTCTCTGCGACTACCACTCTAAATTTCAGCTTAGTAGTTGTCAATTTTTATTTCATTTTATAATCTATTTGCTGTAGGGCCATCTTATTTTTGGTTCACTATATTAGTAAATCAGCTATATGTCTGCCAGTATCATTAAAATTGCTCTAGTGGATCTTGAGATATTTTGCTAACAGACATCCAAACATATGCACTCAAAGAAACACAGACAAGGGCAAAATCATATTTGTCTGCCTTTGTTTTTGGTGGCAGTCGATAATTATTGCCTGTGGCCCTCAAATTTGGCAGTAAATTATATATGCCCTTCATAAGACTTGCAGTATGGCACCTTCTGTCTGACTGTCACATAGAAATGTTAAACTGCACAGAAATCATATTTGTCTGCCTTTGCTTTTTGGTGGCAGTCGATAATTATTGACTGCCGCCAATGGACACCTCATGGGTAAAGGATGATTATGTTGATTGTGTTTTTAGTTGCTTAAAACAATACTACTTGTAGGACAAAATAAACTAAAAGCAAACACGAAAATTGTGAAAGTGTGAGGGACAACTGTGCTTTCCTTGTATTTAAGCAAGAAAATTTCATGGTTTCCCCCAGAAAAGAGACTAAGCCTATTGGTAGGTGGCGCTTGCCGATCGCCGGCCTGCGCACGGGCCATCCGGTTTGTGTGTGTGTGTGTATATATATATATATATATATATATATATATATA
>NC_051446.1:2148330-2165417 GCF_001649575.2 Kryptolebias marmoratus
CTCGGTATTGCTACATCCACCACAACTGCTTTCCTCTGTTGTTTATCCACCACCACAATGTCCGGTTGGTTCGCCATTACCATTTTGTCTGTCTGGATCTGGAAGTCCCACAGGATCTTAGCTCGGTCATTCTCCACTACCTTTGGGGGTGTATATATATATATATATATATATATATAATATTGATGCAAGTTTTAGTGATTTGCACAACACTGATATGTGAAAGTTACAGTTATCATAGCAATTGTTAGCACACTTGTTTAATACTTAGTGGTACACAAAGGTGTTGAGGGAATTTCAAGGATTGCTTCTTTTAGCATAATAACACCAACGCCTTTTGACCCTTTCTCCGTGACATGTTGTACGTTGTAGAAGGTGTTACCGTGTAAGGAGGTAGAGAAAGGTAGCGGTTTTAGGGGTGCGGGTGGAAAAAAACGTGTATAAAAAAAGACGTATTTCACAATAAACAAGCGGAGCTTAGCCTGGCAGCGGGGGAAGTAAAGCCTGGCGGCCCTCCAGGCTTATAATACACTGGGGGAAACCCTGAATTTGTCATCACTGTATACATGGTGAATTACATACATCTCATTCTAACTAATAAAATTATATGTAACTATTAAAATTATGTTTACATTGTTCTGGTCACTTGTGGAGTCAGTGAGCTGCGAAACAATGGTTCCATCCTTTTTAATATTACCATTTTCCCCTTCCATTAGATTCTTAATGTGTCTAATGGTTTAAATGTTGGTTGCATGGTTGTGCAACTGGTTAGCACCGTTCTTTACAACAAAAAGGTCCTGGGTTTGAAATTTGGCTAGAGCCTTTTTGAGTGGGGTTTGCATGCTCTCCTTGTGCATGCCTGTGTTCTCTGGGCATTCTAATTTCCTCCCACAGTCCAAAAACATGCATGTTGGGTTATTTGGTTATTCTAAACTCTTATTAGGTGTGAATGAGAGCGTGAATAGTTGTCTTGTTTGTTTTTTTGTGGCCCTGTAATGGACTAGAGCTCTGTTCAAAATGTCCCCCACCTTTTGCCCAGTGACCAGTGAATGTAGGCACCAGTTTCTCGTGACCCTTAACAGAAACAATTGGGTAGATGAATGGACTTAACCCTCCTGTGGCCTTTGGGTCAAATTGATCCAAAGTTACAAGGGCTTCTCTACCCTTTTCCGTCTCGCTCTCTCTTTGGAGTGCTTCAGGAGGGTTAAATATTTAGTAATTTGCCTTCCAGTTAAATGTTTTTACTGCTTGCTAAATGACTCATATGATGCCAATGTTTTCATTAGAAATTAGGGGGGGGTGGATGATTTCAAAGGAAGGCTTCTTAAAATAAAATTTAAAAATCCAATGAACCCTGTTTATTTTGACTTATAACCTTTCTCAATATCTTATTCAATGTAATACTTCTGTATGAATACAGACACAAGGAATCTGAAAAACATGTCAGATTGTTTTTTGTTTTGTTTGTTTGATTTTTAAGAAAATCTAAAAAGGTTGTCCCATGATAAAGTTGTAATTTTAATTTTTGAGTGTTTGCATTTTCTTGTGAAAATGAGTTGGATCTCCTGAGTTCAATGGTTACACAGCTTTAATGAGAATGTCGAAGATCATGTATAATTAAAGCAGTCTCTACCTATATTCTAAAAAGACTCAAGCATCTCGTCTAACTGTTATAAAGTGTTCATGCATTGCCAAACTTTTTTTTTCCCTATTTAATGGTTTGCTGCGGTTTTCTGTTTTGGCTTCAAAACTTTCAATTTCCAGATTACCAAAAGAAGGATTTTCTTTCAGACAGAGGTCACTGTCTAAATCTGATGAAACAAGTAAAAAGAAAAAAAGAGAAGACCATAACTGCTTGGAGATGGTCTTATAGCCAGTGACTACTTTTCACCCTTTAAATAGGCAGACTGACTGATTACAAGACTTAAGACACCTGTGGTAACTTTATATTGTTTAGCTCTAATTATAGGAAAGACTTTTACTTTTGTATAACATTAAGACAACAGCATTCATTTTAAAACAAAACACTTTGTAGCGAAATCCCTGAGCTTCAAAATATTGCACACACAAATCAACCTTATCATAGTCGAGGCTTCTTGAGTAGTAAATGAAATTTAGAAGTTTACATTTAGCCAGAATGAGTTGTTAAAAGTCTACCACAGTTTAACAATCTCAGACCAGTTTCTTTTTTCCCATCTCTGTACAGGTCCCACTCTGCCTATGGCCACAGTAGATATCAAGAACCCAGAGATCAACAATGTCCGATATCACAACTCACACAGCCACCAGCCACCCTACCACCTCAATAACATGCTGAGCCACAGCAGCCTGACCCGGAGGGACAAGAAAACTAAAGGCAAGAAGAAGAAACTCACCAAGGCTGACATTGGCACGCCAAGCAATTTCCAGTGAGTTGCATTTCATGCAGCTGCATTTCCCAGGAAACCCTATTGTATTTACTTAATTTTTAATTCAGATTTTTCTCCACTAAAACAGTGCCTTTAAAAAAGTCCTGATACCCTTTGAACTTTTCCACATTTTGCTCTTACAACCACCAGCTTCAAAGTATTTTATTGGGATTTTATGTGATGGAAAAACACAAAGTAGTGCATAATTGTGAAGTGGAAGGAAAATGATACATGGTTACTAATCATTTTTACAAATAAAAATCTGTAAAGTGGGTGTGTATTTGAATCCAGCCCTCCTGAGTCGTTTCGCTGCTATTACAGCTGCAATTTGAAGTTTGTTTTAACCAGCTCAAATCATTTAGGATCTTTTATTTTCTTTCTTATTCTCTTTAAATGAGAAACACCATTAACTCAGTTATATTGGGCTTTTATGCTTTCCATTTTCTGTGTTGCATTTTGTCAGGTTATAATTTCATCACTTTCATCACAAAGCTCAGCAAAGCTTGATCACTAGGCTCTATAAAAGCAACCTTATAAATTGCCAGTACAAAATTTTGAGAGTCATGGTGTAATGTTGAAGTTTAGGAGCACAGTAATACTTATAGATCAGGGGTCACCAACAGAATTTTCTCAGAGGCTGAAATTTTTTTGAGCAGACTCTCCAGTTGCTAGCCTTTGGTGCAAGAAGTATAATAATAATAATAATAAGGCAGGTTTTCCCCCAGTATATTATAAGCCTGGCGGGCCACCAGGCCTTTCCTACCCCGCCACCAGGATAAGCTCCACTTGTTTATTGTAATATACGTCATTTTTTATACACATTTTTTTCCCCCACCCACATCAACTTGACGCGTTGATCACCGTGCGAGGGTGGGTGCACCAACAGTGACGCAATCACGCTGTCTTGCACCCCACATTTATTTTTAACTTCGCGCAGACAGTGCGCAACGCGCTCCATTCAAAATGGACGATTTCGATGCTCTAGCGGAGCTGGTTCGCCTGTATCAGCATTTATATGATCCCTCTATGAGAGATCACAAAGATAACCAAATGGTTCAAAACTCATGGAAGGAGATTACTGCTGCAGCCAATAAAAAGGAGTTTATAGACCACAGAGGGAAGAAATATTAGTCCTATGATGGGTGAATCACAACTAAAGCAAATAACTAAATAAATCAATGAAAGTCAAACTGAATGCTTTAAGTTTAAACATCCTCTCTGTATCACAGCCAGAAAATCTGCTCTGTCTTTTTTTTTTTTACCGTATTTCCACTGGTTACGTAGCGTACTGCCCCGTCTTTTCGGAGAAAACTGCTCCGACGTAAGCGCCACGTATAAATGCCTCCACTGCGCGCTCAGGTCCGTTATTCATTGGCCTGGAAGTGAGACGTGTGTTGGTGCCGTGTTTGCACTTTTTCATTTATGTTAATTAAATTTATTTGTAAATGTGACTTAAATTAGGTGCAAACAATTAGTATTTATTTTAATTGTATTTTTGTTTAAAAAAGTATTTCAAAAGTGCCTTTTTGTAAAACTGTAGTTGTGTAAATATTTCACACAAATATCTTACAATATCACATAATAAATAGCCATATTTTCAACTTTCTGTCAACTTTAATCTTTTTTTTACTAAATCACGGTCGGCCGGCAAACGGCCACCGACCACCGGGCTTAGCCTCTTTTCTGGGGGGAACCCTGATAAGGAGACAGGAAGACCCAGCTTATTGATTAACTGATCAATTTGTGACAAAAGAAACATCAAAAATAAAATTCACAGGGATGAGACAATTCCAAGCAGCAGGATCTGTCTTACCTAAGATTGTATAGAATGCTTCAAAGAAAAAAGACGAGGTCACCTACAGTTTTGTCTTTGTTCTTAGGCCATATCAGTTTGAGGGCAGCATAACCTAAGATCCAACTGTATAACATGCTCTTCGCATAACAATTCTGTTATACTTAATGAGGACATCTCAAAAGATGTATTCATTGAGTCTTTTTCCACAACAACAATCAGCTGTCTGATAAAGCAATAACACTGTTTTATGGGATAAGTAAACATTTTAGTCTGAAAGTATTGTAACCAAGTGACCACTCTGTCACTTTGACTGATAAAATTCTTTCTTTGTCTCTTGCTCTCTCTTGCTGTGTGTGTGTGTGTTGGGGGGGCTCGTGCTTGTGTGCTTTGGCTTGCAATGTAGCATGTGGCTGTGAGAACCATGAGCACATGCCCCAGCTAATGTTAATTTGCAAGGTAATATATGTGCATTATCTGTCTCCTCTCCTTCAGGCACATTGGTCATGTAGGGTGGGATCCAAATACAGGTTTTGATGTAAGTACCCTTCTCTACACAATGGTTCAACAGTGACGTATCTGATGACTGCATGATGAAATCACACAATAGGCTCTTGTTGCTTCCTGCTCATTTTCACAAACATTTTGCAATGTCTGCACAGAAACAAAATGTTTCAGATAGAAGCAGGCTTTAGCTTCATTAACAGACCACATGGTGATTTATTGCTGATCATTTGATTTGGGGGATAAATACTTATTCATTCAGGGATTTCCTATGACTTTTTACAACATTTTATGTTGTGTTGTATTGTATTTTAGTTAATTTGAAGCACCTCGTACTTTAAACGCACTAACTGCAGGTTTTGCAAGTTGGGGGGATGTTGACCTGTCTGTCAGTCAACAAGACCAAAAAAAGATCTCTATACTTTTAAACAATATTGTGGATTAATCCTCTTACTTAAAAAAAAGTAGGCTAGATTGCAATTTAGAGATGCTCGTAAGTATTTTGTTTTGTTTTTTTAGTAAAAGAACAAAAAGAAACGACAGATAAAATAAAAATACTGCAGGACATTTGACTGTTTTTGACCAATAGTTATAGTCACTTAAGTATTGATTATTACGTTTATAAAGTGTACTTGAATCCACCATGAAGTATACAAAGCAGCATAGATTTTAAGAATGTGTAAGGTCCACCTTAAATTAACTTATAAGTTCCTGGGGTTCTAGGTACTTAGGCCTCCGTCCACACAGTAACAGCGTTTATTAAATTCGCATGTGGTTTTTTTTGTTTGTTTTTTTTTTTTCAGTTTTGAATCTACTCTGTTTTGGGGACCCTAAAGGACTGTTTCAGTGTTTTTTGAAAATGTGTTCCAGAGTGAAAACACCTTGAAATACCACCCTTGTGTTTTTGTATGGACAACTAAAACACAACCTTTTGAAAACACTGATGTCTTAGTCATTATTCTAAAGGCTTTGAGAACTAATAATTAACTACAAAGGTTTTAAAATATTTACTGCCACCATGGGCATCCAGTCAGAGTTGAAGAAAAACACAAATGAGATCCATTAAAAGCTTTAATTTAGCCAAGTGTGGTCTACAAGAAATAATATAAAATAAACTTGTGTCAAAACAAAGTCTTAGCAAATACTGGTTTAACAAAGACAAGTGCAATTTTCCTTAAGTCCAACAGAGGGTGGTAAACGATCATTGATTGCACTTACAAGGGCTGTGAATCAACAATTAGTTTAGATCCACCTCAGTTTTTCATTTAAGGGATACAAAATAATATAGAATTACTTAAAAAGGCTAATAATAGTATTTACATTCATGAGTTAAATTGTTTTTGTGTTAATATAGCAAAATGGCACTTAACATAATAAACTACCAAATACAGCTATAAACAAAGGTCCGCAAAGATCAACTAATATTTCAATTAATCACAGAAAGACACATGAACACTTTCCTGGTTTCATTTCCTCATGCTCAGCAGGTAGGGTATGGAAAAGACCAGAACTTAAAACCCAACAACCATCTAGTTTAACTGGACTCATGCTGAACAGTCCGCTTTCCAGCATTTGCTAGTTAGATAAACGCATCTACCAACCAAGAAACATCATACTCAAGTTTTTTTCTGTAGCTCTTAAAGGGACAGACAGACTATTTAGGGCATTTTCAACAGTCTCTCCTCTGGCCTAACCTCTGACCCCAAGTAAAAACAACAACAGTGACAGGTCACAGGTTGGTGTTTGTGTTGCAGAAGCAAGTTGCTCAACCACAGTAATACCTTCATATACTGGATTGCTTCAATGAAAGGACAAAACTAATGAACAAAAGCATTGCCTTAAATATAGTAAAGCCAAAAGCCTTCCCTTCACTCGTCCATTGTTGGATACTGTGACTGAAATTGTTGTATTATGTCTGCGTAGTTGACGCCCAGTAAACACTCACTGTCCTGTACTTTGTGGTCTTGTAGCATAATTTGACACAAAGTAGAAGTTTCACATTGTCAGTCCACAAAAAACAATTCAGGTTTTGGTCCTGTATTCACCATCCTCGTATTTTTCTTCTTGTATTTGCAGTTTGTGTACATTTCATGTGCGTACTCCATGCCTTCTTTACTTTCTCTGGTGTATTTTTCAAGGCAGCTTTACAGTGCCACCAACAGGCCTGACATAGCTACTACAGTACTTTGAGTGTTTTTCTATGTTTCTGTGTGGATAAAAAGATTTCTATAAATGTTGCCATGTTTATACGGATATTTGCAAAAACGACAAATAAAAATTGTTTTGGAAAACCAACGTTCCCTTGTGCACAGGGCCTTAGCACAAGTGACTTCTAGTTTTCTGATTCTGATGACACCACTTGTAGGGATGCAGCCATCATTTGTCCAAACATGTCTCTAATATTTATTGTTAGTTGCTTTCTTGAAAAAGTATCCATAGTTGTTAAGTAACTAATGATGAGAAGTTTGTTTCAAACTCACTTTAGGGCTCACAAACATGGAGAAATTGAATCAAACATGGTATTCAGAAAAATGCATCTTATAAACTGGAGGTAGTGGAAGTGCTACTAACTGTGGTGCAAGAGCCAATGGAGAGCATGAGAAGCTGATATGTTGTGCCTGTAAGTGATTGTTACGTCAGGCTGAGTGTTTGCATAGACTTTTTCAAAGAAAAACAAATAGAACTTTTTTATTTTCTGTGCCTACAATGTAACGTTTTCTAATTAATTGTCAGTGTTTTTCAGAAACCTGCTGGTTGGTATCATTGTTTTATGTAAAAAAAAAACTGTCCTAGCAGGGGTTTTTTATCTTATAGTTTAACATGTTAAGTAGACATTACACAAATAGCAAAAGAACAACAAAAAAAGCATCCTTAAAAAAAATGCATACAGGGACAATGACCTTCATTTTTGGAGATACAGTCCTGGTCACCATTATTGGCACCCATGAAGTTTAAGTACATATAATGGAATATCTACTGAAGGAAATTCATCAAGTGAAACAACATTTTATTGCTGATAGCTTGTGCTTGATGCAAAACAGCAAATGATCAAAAACATTTAAAAAGATAAACATTATGAGGAAAACAAAGAAAAACATAATTTTTACCATGCCAATGGTATTGGCACCCTTTGCTGCAAATCAATATTAAAACCTAATTTGGCTCACCTGTTGCAAATCACACATAAAGATCACTTGTGATGGACTGCCTCCACACATATGACATGAATTAACCAATGAATGATCATGAAGATATTCACTCAGCTATGCAAATCATGAAGGGGTGCCAATAATGGTGAGCAGGACTGTATGTCCTGTTGCCTGGTTTAACTAAAATTGAACTTTTTGGTCATAATGACCATTGTTACATTTGGAGGAAAAAGGGGGAAGCTTGTACCATCCCAACTGTGAAGTACGGGGGTGGCAGCATCATGTTGTGAAGGTGTTTTGCAGAAGGAAGGACAGGTGCTCCAGAAAGTTAAAGCTTGGGAGCAAATGGGTCTTCCAGATGGAAAGTAAGCCTAAGCATACTACCAAATTACTTGTGGCTTAAGGACAACAAAGTTATTGTTTTGGTGGCCATCACAAAGCCCTGAGCTCACCCCAGTAGAAAATTAGTGGGCAGAGCTGAAAAGGTGTGTGTGAGTAAGGCAGCCTACAAACCTGACTCAGTTCCACCAGTTCTGTCAGGAGGAATTGGACAAAATTTCAACAAACTGTTGTGAAAAGATGTGGAAGGGTACCTAAAATGTGTGAACAGTTTATTCTGGTAAATATTGCAAAGAATGTATGGTGGCATCTGGTGAGCTTAATGATCAGAATGCACTTCAGTGGGGTAATCTGTAATTCTTTCTGCTGCTGGCAGTGACACTGCTGTGGCATCTGTGTTCACTATGAAGAACACTCATTGGGCTGTGGTCTGTATATAAACACTCATTAAATAGATTAAAATCTAATTTAGAAGAAATTCTAATTTAAAAATACAGGTTTCATTTTTATTAGATACAGTCATCAGTAAAAAAGAATTGATGAAATCAAAGGCTTTTTTTCTTTTACTCACTTTGTCATTGTCCCTTAACACATGTCACCAACAGCTGTCTAGTCTTACGTTAGTTTTTTTTCTTGTCCACTGACAGCTGCAAACTGTAACAACAAAGTGCGAGGTGACACATTTCTATGGGGTGCCAGAAGGGACATAAATAAGAATTAACTTCCATATACACATATGAAATTAAAGTCTTCCACATACTATACTGAAAACCTTGCATAAACACTAGTGAAAAGCTCTCACGTAAACTAGTGAAACCATTTACCTCTTATATAACCTACCCAAAAGCTCTCATACAAAGTAGTGAGAACTGCTCATAAACTGGTGAAAAGCTTTACCTTTCATACAAACTAGTGAAAAGCGTTCATACATACCAGTAAAAACTGTTCATACAAACTAGTGAAAAGCGTTCATACATACTAGTAAAAAGTGATCATACATACTAGTTAAAAGCGTTCATACAAACTAGTAAAATGTGTTCATATATACTGGTGGAAAAGCGTTCAAAAGCTAGAAGTTGTTAGATGACGTCATCACCTAATTTGCATATTTGGTGATGTTGATCAGGCTGTAGGAGAGAGGAATATCAACGTTGGCAAGACAAAAAATGAGTAAAAACACTTGAAATATGTTTAGAACTACAAATTAACTTTATGAAATAATTTTATAACTTTATTGCTTTGCCTGAACCTACACTACATAAATCAGTTTTGTTAGAATACCATATTTCACAAAAAAGACAGTATTGTGTTGTGGAATTGCCAGCTCTATATTCAACCCTCCTCTTTTAAATATGTACAAAAGATATTATGTATAAAAGGAACAGAATTGGACTTATTATGATTAGCTAGTCATCAGGACAACAAAAAAAATAGCATATAATGCAGAGAAAAGAATGTACATGTAAAGTTTATGTCCAGTTGTCACTTTTACTGTCCTTTTAAAGGAAATGATTTTATCTTGTTTTAATTATTTTTTTTTACATCTCGTGACTGGTATTGTCAATGGAGCTGAGTTTGTTTTAATACATATCAAATTGTTTGTTTCCTTACACCTTTTGTTGTCATCCTGTGGGAAACAGCTTGTCAGGGTTTTGATTTATTCAACCTGCTAAGAAAGAATCAAACCGGAGAGGCTCGTTGTCTTTTTGTGAAGGCCTTCGCAAAGAAGAGAGATTCCACAACAGCTCCTAACGGCGTGCTGTCCAGGAAGTTCTGACTCCTTACTTGGGCTTTCTCTTTTATTAAAGGAAGAAGAAAAAAGGGGTTGATCTGAGCCGGGCAAACCCAGTCCAGACCATAGTTTAAACATAAGCATAACAAAAACACATAGCTGTTAGGGAGAGCCAGATGGTGTGGCGCCTGCCGTCTGACCTTCGTGTCTCACGTAGGCAGTTTTACACATGAGCACAAAGGCTGATAAAATAAAAACCCTAACACAGCTTGTTATACCATAAAGTTTGTCACTAAGAGCAGCTTTTTATCATCTTACAAGTAAACTATGGCATACGGCCTTTCCTCCACCACGCACACATTACATATGGAGCATATGTAATCAAATTCCCTCATTGAAGGGATTAATGATTTCAGCAACATGTGAAAGCAACATTATTTAAAAGTCACACAATATGATTTTGTTGATTTTAATTTCTGTAAATCAGTATAATTCCAAATGTAGGTGAGTCTGACGGTAGTTGTACTCAGCAGCATGAAGAATACATTTTTATTGGATATGTCAATTGCATTGTTGACAGCTGAACAATCTCGACCCTGAACTGAAGAACCTGTTTGATCTGTGCGGCATCTCAGAGGCTCAGCTGAAGGACCGAGAGACGTCTAAAGTCATCTATGACTTCATCGAAAAGAAGGGTGGCGTGGAGGCTGTCAAGAATGAGCTGAGGAGGCAAGGTGAGAGCGCGCACACACATAAACACAGAGGTTGTGTTAAATTAGTCAAATAATTATTAAGGGGATTAGTTTCTGATCAGTGTCACCGGAATTGTAATTTACAGAGCTGCAGAAGTGTCTCTAAGGTAGACATGTTTTTTTGTTTGTTTGTTTTAAAAATCCATCCATCCTTCCATCTTCTTCCGCTTATCCGGGGTCGGGTCGCGGGGGCAGCAGCCTAAGCAGGGAGACCCAGACTTCCCTCTCCTCAGCCACTTGGGCCAGCTCCTCCGGGGGAATCCCAAGGCGTTCCCAGGCCAGCCGAGAAACATAGTCCCTCCAGCGTGTCCTGGGTCTTCCTCTGGGCCTCCTCCTGGTGGGACGTGCCCAGAACACCTCACCAGGGAGGCGTCCAGGAGGCATCCTAATCAAATGCCCGAGCCACCTCAACTGGCTCCTCTCGTCATGGAGAAGCAGCGGCTCTACTCTGAGTCCCTCCCGGATGACCGAGCTTCTCACCCTATCTCTAAGGGAGAGCCCAGACACCCTGCGGAGGAAACTCATTTCAGCCGCTTCTATTCGTGATCTCGTTCTTTCGGTCTCTACCCAAAGCTCGTGACCATAGATGAGGGTAGGAACGTAGATCGACTGGTAAATTGAGAGCTTCACCTTTTCGAATCAGAATCAGAATCGCTTTATTGCCATTGCCAGTAAACAAGTTATAGGCTAGAAAATCGTTTTGGCCTGTAACTTCTTTACTGGCAATGGCGATAAAGCAATTCTGATTCTTCCGTTCCAGCGAAAGCTGTAGATCACGGCCTGATGAAGCCAATAGGACCACATCATCTGCAAAAAGCAGAGATGCGATCCTAAGGCCACCAAAACGGATCCCCTCAACACCTTGGCTGTGCCTAGAAATTCTGTCCATAAACGTTATGAACAGAATCGGTGACAAAGGGCAACTTTGGCGGAGTCCAACTCTCACTGGAAACGAATCCAACTTACTGCCGGCAATGTGGACCAAGCTCTGACACCGGTCATATAGGGACCTAACAGCCCGTATCAAAGGGCCTGGTACCTTATACACCCCCCACAGGGTTCCCCGAGGGACACAGTCGAACGCCTTCTCCAAGTTCACAAAACACATGTAGACTGGTTGGGCGAACTCCCATGCACCCTCAAGGACCCCGCTGAGGGTGTAGAGCTGGTCCAGTGTTCCACGACCAGGACGAAAACCACACTGCTCTTCCTGAATCCGTGGTTCGACTATCCGACGAACCCTCCTCTCCAGAACCCCCAAATAGACCTTACCAGGGAGGCTTAAGAGTGTGATCCCTCTGTAATTGGAACACACTCTTCGGCCCCCTTTTTTGAAAAAGGGGACCATCACCCCGGTCTGCCAATCCAGGGGAACTGCCCCAATGTCCACGCAATATCGCAGAGTCGCGTTAACCAACACAACCCTACAACATCCAGAGCCTTAAGGAACTCCGGACGAATCTCATCCACCCCCGCAGCCTTGCCACCGAGGAGCTTTTTAACCACCTCGGTGACCTCAGCACCGGAGATTGGAGAGTCCGACCCAAAGTCCCTAGGCTCTGCCTCCTCAGTGGGTGCCGGTGGGATTGAGGAGGTCTTCAAAGTATTCCGCCCACCGACCCATGACATCCCGAGTCGAGGTCAGCAGCACACCACCCCCACTATAAACAGTGTTGGTGCTGCACTGCTTTCCCCTCCTGAGACGCCGTATGGCGGACCAGAATCGCCTCGAAGCCGTGCTTAAGTCTTTCTCCATGGCCTCTCCGAACTCCTCCCATGCCCGGGTTTTTGCCTCAGCAACCACCCGAGCTGCATGCTGCTTGGACTGCTGGTACCCGTCAGCTGCTTCTGGAGTCCCACAGGCCAAGAAGGCCCGATAGGACTCCTTCTTCAGCCTGACAGCATCCCTCACCGCAGGTGTCCACCAGCGGGTTCGAGGGCTGCCGCTGCGACAGGCACCAACTACCTTGCGGCCACAGCTTCGATAAGCCACCTCAACAATGGAGGTACAGAACATGGCCCACTCGGACTCAATGTCCCCCGCCTCCCCCGGAACATGTTCGAAGTTCTCCCGGAGGTGGGAGTTAAAGCTCCGCCTAACAGGAGACTCTGCCAGACAACAAAGTCGATCATTGAACTGCGACCTAGGGTGTCCTGGTGCCAAGAGCACATATGGACACCCTTATGTTTGAACATGGTGTTCGTTATGGACAATCCATGACGAGGGCAGAAGTCCAACAACAGAAAACCACATGGGTTCAGATCAGGGGGGCCGTTACTCCCAACTACACCCCTCCAGGTCTCACTGTCATTGCCCACGTGAGCGTTGAAGTCCCCCAGCAGAACAAGGGAGTCTCCAGGAGGGGCATTTTCCAGTAACCCTTCCAAGGACTCCAAAAAGGGTGGGTAATCTGAACTGCTGTTGGCCGCATAAGCGCAAACAACAGTCAGGACCCGTCCCCCCACACGTAGGCGGAGGGAGGCTACCCTCTCGTTTACCGGGGTAAACCCCAACGTACAGGCACCAAGACGGGGGGCAACAAGTATGCCCACTCCTGCTCAGTGCCTCTCACCGGGGACAACTCCAGAGTGGAAGAGTGTCCAACCCCTCTCAAGGAGACTGGTTACAGAGCCAGATTCGTGCATTGAGTAGTCTGACTATATCTAGCCGGAACCTCTCAACTTCACACACCAGCTCAGGCTCCTTCCCCACCAGAGAGGTGACATTCCAAGTCCCGAGAGCCAGCTTCTGTAGCCGAGGATCAGACTGCCAAGGTCCCCACCTTCGGCCACCACCCATCCCACATTGCACCCGACCCCTCTAGCCCCTCCTATAGGTGGTGAGCCCATGGGAAGGGGGACCCATGTCACCTCTTTGGGCTGTGCCCGGCCGGGCTCCATGGGCGAAAGCCCTGCTACCAGGCGCTCGCCAACGTGCCCCACCTCCAGGCCTGGCTCCAGAGGGGGGCCCCGGTGACCCGCGTCCGGACGAGGGAACACTGTGACCAATAATTTTACTCATCATAAGGGGTCTCTCTGGGCTGCACTTCGTCTGGCCCCTCACCTAGGACCTGTCTGCCTTGGGTGACCCTGCTAGGGGCAAGAAGCCCCTGACAGCATAGCTCCTAGGATCACTGGGACACTCAAACCCCTCCACCACGATAAGGTGGCAGCCCAGGGAGGGGTGTTTTAAAAAAAATAAAAATAAATTTAGATTTCTATGTTCAGCACACATCTTCTAATCATTTCTAAAAGTATCATTTCAGAGCACCTTATTGATCAAATAAACACATTACATAATGCAATTTAAATGCAGACATATTCATAAATTTATTTTGATCCAGTTCAATTTAAACATTGTAACCTAATTAATATGAATCCAATCAGATTGATTTCATTTGAATGCAACTAATTATTACAAAAAAATTAAAAGTTCCATTCATTCAAATTCAGTATAATTTTATTTATGCAGTGCCATTTCAATAAACAGGGGCCTAGCTAAGAAAACCAATCGATCGCAGCAAAGTTTCATTTGATTCAAATCCCTCCATCCTGACCTCATGGTGGAGGGCAACAGTGGACAAAAGAACTCTGTTTTAACAGGAAGGAACATCCAGCAGAACCAGACTTAGGAAATGCACTAGTTAAGGTATAGTATACTTTCTCCACATTGGAACATTTTAATTTTTTTTGTTTTATTTTATTGTTTTTATTATTTTTGAAAGACAGTTACCTAAAAGCTGCTTTAAATTTTGTCTAAAATACTGTCTTTACTTAAGCTTCTTTTAGTTTGACAGTTTTTGTTGGAAAAAAAAATTATTAAATGATTATATCGATCGTCGAGCATGTCTTTTTATGACAGCATTTTAGTGATCTCCTCTTGATACTCGACTTAGAGTAGACAAACTCTCGTCCATCCAGAAAACTGCCCCCCACCCATACAGAATGTTCTGCCCACATAATGTTTATGTATCAGGAGAGACGGAAGGGGCTAAAATGAAACTAAAGTAAAATGCTCAAGCAAGTTATTAAATTTGCAGAGAAATTAATTTACATATAAACCAAGGACTTGGTTGTGGAAAAAAAAAAACAACAGTACTATCCTGAAAACCTTTGCAGACTACCACCCCCTGCTCTCTCCCTTCTTCACTTAACTAGAAAACTCTCCAGCATGCACTGTTTTTATGTTTTGGAAGTGCGGAAAACCTCTCAATAGAAGTTAGCAAGCATTCTGTTACATGAAATTAACAATGATGTGTTTCTAAAGAAAAACAGACTTTTAACTGCGAGTGGATCGAATTTCACAAGAAAACATCAAACAAACACAGCTGGGATTGACTGCATTGAAAGGAGGGCTCTCAGCAAGATGTCTGCGTTCTTGGTTAAAAATTTCTTAAAAAATCAGCTTGTTCCCATCAAAATGATTCTGGACTTTCTGAAAGCTGTCATTTGTTTGACAATGTTAAAAATAGTGAAAGACACCATCAACATTGTTTTTGCGAAAAATTCAATTTCAAACGCATGGAGTCACTTAACCACGGTGACTGGAAAATTGCCTCAAACACAGACTCTGTCAGAGTTAGTCTTCAGTCCATTCAAAAAAAAAATTGGACAAAAGGGAATTTTAGGCAATCTGTACGCTCAAGTATGAAGTCTCAACCGTCCGCGGACAGTCCGTCCAGAGTCCGCAAGGCTGACGGAATACACACAGCACGCCTGAGTATGTGGAGGCCTAATGCTGCAAGCGGTGTGGCTTTGTAGTTTACCAAAGTCGTACTAAAACATTACGACTTCTTCCATATATAAGGCGCACCGGATTATAAGGCGCACTGCTGTTTTTTGAGAAAATTGAAGGCTTTTAAGTGTGCCTTATAATCCGGAAAATATGGTATGTCAGAACATTGAAAAAAATTTCATAACCCTGAGTGTTTTCAATTTTTAAAAAAGCATCTTGCATTAAATAGCATGTATATCATCATACTATTTCACTCAAGCGTGATAACATATTACATTTGCAAAGTGGCTCAACTCAGCAGTGTTTCCAAACACTCCAAACATAACAGAAACACATTCATAACAGACCAACAAAAAAAGTCCTGCTGCTGGTTGAATTCTCTTCTTCACTAGCCATGCTGTGTGCATCCGTTCACTGCAAAAAGGAGCACCGTTTACTGTGTAAACACTGATGCATGTTTACGTGCCATTTATCAAGTGAAAACTTGACTTGCTCAGGTGAAAATTTGAATGTGTGCATGCACAACACTAATAACAGATTTGTTTGCATCAGTATATAATTGAAGCGATTTGCTTTGTAAAACTGATACAGAGATGGAGCAGTTACTAGTTGCAACTGACAAACTCAATTTGGAGCACATAACATACAGTGCACAATCTCATTTCAAACATTTCAAATACAGGTTTGGTAATTGGTCTGGGAATCCCACCTTCCTGTTCTGTCAGAGCACGGCTCCTAGATTTGGCAATTTTGTTGCATGACGTCTCCAAACATTTGTGCAATATGTGTGGGAACTCCTGGTGCATACATATTGCCAACATGTCTGAAGTACATATTGGGGTTGTTCAGACCTGTCCTTTAAACTGTTTTTAGCGATCTGATTTCAAATAGTGTTAAATAAAAGTCTGATCTGCCTCAATGTGCACTGAAAACATTTTTACTCAAACCACCTTCGGAGATGGTCTGAACGCCCTGTGTCCGCATACATTTGGCAGTCCGATCAGCAAGTCCTTGATGCAGAACTTACTACTGAACTTAGGCCACCCTATAAAGGCAGCAGAGCAGATATCACTGGGGCTAAAACAAACAAACAAAAAAATCTGTTTGGCTGCAGCTGATTATTGATGACTAAACAGCAATCCTTCAGAATGTTCTAAAGATGCTGTTTATGTAGTTGCATTTTTTCCAGCTAAAAGTTTTATTAAAATTCTGAATAAAAAAGTTTGTTTTGGGGGAATTTGTTAAATAAAATGGATTACAGAACTCACTGTAAGGTGTGTTTCTCTTTATTGTTTTTCTAAGTGTTTTTAGATCTGTTGGGACGTGGTTACTTTTTAATCTGTTTTTTTTGTCATCAAATGGTATCTAAAGCCAGTATCTTACTGGAGTGCAACTGCTGGCAATAAATTGCGACTGGCATTCGTGAGGTAGTTTCCAACATGTGTGCAAGGTGGGCAGTAAGATCGGAAGGTCTGGTTATGAAGTGACCAGCACTAGAACAAAACGAGCCAGAAACATGTAGACGTCAGTGGAAGCATGAGGCTCAATAAAGAGGCTCAGGTAGTACCTGGGAAATGAAGTCTGGTATCTGTGGTTTTGTTGCTGTACTGATCTCATTTCTCATCTCCTCCGTGCAGCCCCCCCTCCACCTCCTTCTCGTGGTGGCCCCCCCCCTC
>NC_051446.1:2165432-2168775 GCF_001649575.2 Kryptolebias marmoratus
CCGTCCAGAGGGACACGAGGAGCCCCTCCTCCTCCGCCTCCGTCCAGAGCACCCGTGTCTGCTCCACCTCCTCCACCTCCCTCCAGACCAGGAACTCTGGGGGCCCCACCTCCCCCTCCTCCTCCCACAAGGGGAGGGCACCAGGCTCCTCCCCCTCCTCACCATCATCATCACCACCAGCAGCCTCCCCCTTCATCATCCTCCACTGTTCCCCAAGCTCCACCTCCTCCACCACCGCCACTAGTCCAACATTCTCCTGCACATGCTGCACCTACCCCAGCACCTCCTCCTCCTCCACCTGCTCTTCCAGGTCCTCCTCCCCCTCCAGAGATTGACAGCAGAGGTGGAGACTCTCTGAACTCTCCAAGTCCAGGTGGGAAGTCGGCTCTGCTGGAGCAGATCAGAGGAGGAACTCAACTAAAGAAAGTGGAACAGAATCACAGAGTGCCGGCCTCCAGCACAGGACGAGATGCCCTGTTGGACCAGATCCGACAGGGAATCCAGCTCAAGACTGTGAGCAGTTAATCCCACATAACATCACATAGAACAAGATCATTTACATTAAGAGCCTTCCCACATTCTGAATTGCTTTTTTCAAAAATCAAAAATCTTTTTTGTTTCAGATACTAATGGTGAATGACATTTAAAAAGTCACAAGGCTTGCAAAGCACTATCCAGTTGCAATCAACATGACATCCCCTGGTAAAATTAGTACATCAGGCACAAGGACCAGCATGGTCACAACACTCAATCTGTGGGAGAGCATCTTCCAACTATCCCACTGAGGTTTACTGTGACCAAAAAAAGTCATTATTGAAATCTAAAATAGTAATCACATATGGGAGTGAGAGTTGATTATATGAGAAAACAGCCTGCTATCATTTGTGCCAAAACAAGTGAGCAAGCAGTCAGAGTTGAGTGTGTGTGTTTGTGTGTGTGTGAGCTGAGTGCACACAACACATTATTTGCTCAGCATATGTACTTGATGACACAAAAATGACTCCATATGGCAGCAGCTTATAAACATGCCGGGCACTAGGATGTCACTCAGTCAGCTTCAGCTACATGTGGAGAGGAAGAGTCTGTAATGCATTTATTTAAAACAGAACAAACTTATCGACAAGTTCACATGCTTTATTGACTTTGAAGCTAAGAAAATAAAGTTTGAATCAATGCAATTTGATAGGAAAAGAGTATATCAAACTTTGAGGTGAGATGGAAGTGGAACAAAATAGGACGATACCATTCACTGAGTCTCCACACTAATTTTTTTTTGTTCACCAGTGTGAGCAACTTTCCTTGGTGATGAAAATATTTAGATTAAAAAACACACAGAATCACTCCATCCATTTCAGAAAGTACTTAGTTTCCACAACTCAGACACCTGTCAGAGTACATCACATCGACAGTGATGTAGACAGTGTTTGATGTGGTAAAATAGATCTATTGAGAAAAGTTAATTTCATCATTCTATCTGAAAAGCTTTTTTTGGGGGGGTGGTTGGCTTCTTGTGAAAATGAATTTTGACCCCCCAGAGTTCAAAGGTCACACAGCTTTAATGTTGTTTAGTGTGTTCGCTCATGTACAGTTGAAACCAGAAGCTTACATATGCTGTATAAACATTTTCACACTGTCTGACTCTAATTCAGACTGAACCTTTCCTGGTTTAGGTCAGTTAGGATTCCCAAAATCATTATATGTTAAATACCTGAATAGTAAGAGATTTTTTTTTTTACTTTTTTCAAAGTCAAGTTATCATCCATTTTCTTAGTATTTGGTAATATCACCGTTAAACTGTATGACTTTGGTCAGAAATTTTGGAATCCTTCCACAGCTTCTCACAAAAATGGAATTTTGTTCCATTCCTGACAAAACTGAGCCTTGTTTGTAGGCCGCCTCGCTCACACCTTTTCAGCTCTGCTCACAAATTTTCTGTGTGGTTGAGATCAGGGCTTTGTGATGGCTGCTCCAAAAGATTGACTTTGTTGTCCCTAATCCACTTTGTGTCTAATTTGGCTGTATGCTTTGGGTCATTGTCCATTTGGAAGACCTGTTTGGACCCAAGCTTTAACTTCCTGGCTGATGTCTTGAGATGTTGCTTCAATGTTTCCACATTGTTCGTTCTTCATGATGACATCTATTTTGTGAAGAGCACCAGTCCCTCCTGCAGCAAAACATGATGCTGCCACCCCCGTTGGGATGGTACATGCTTCGCCTATTTTCCTCTAAATTTAATTATGGTTATTAGGTCCAAAGAGTTAAATTTTAGTTTCATTAGACCACAGAGGTGTCTTCAAAATGAAGGTCTTTGTCCCTGTGTATGTTTCTAAACTGTAATGTGGCTTTTTTATGTCACTTTTGGAGTATTGGCCTTTTCCTCTCTGAGTCACCTTTAAACCCATGTTAATGACATTCTCTGACCAGCTTAGCACAGTCTACTTCCTGCTTGATATGATAGGAGGACATTCCCCTGGTGTTTATACATGTGTATAATTGTTTGAACAGATGAACATGGCACCTTCAGGCATCTGGAAATTGTACCCAGTGATGAACCAGAGTTGTGGAGGTCAACAAACAAATCTTTTCCTGAAATCTTGACTGATTTCTTTTGATTTTCCCATGATGTCACACAGCTTTAATGTTGTGTCAAACACTGCTTTCAGTGGAATCAGTGTTTGACGTGTGTCTTAAACTCCATCCACAGGTGTGCCTCCAGTTAACTTAAATGTTCAAATAATTAAAAACTTCCAATGCCATGACATCATCATCTGGGCTTTCCCAAATTGTTTAAAAATATTTTAGCGTACGTAAACTGTTTTATTACTTTAAGGAAGGTAATAAAACATTCTGTAAAAACATATCTTTCTCAGTATTTAAATATTTGAACATTTAGTAAATAGAAATAATTGTAGTATTCCTATCTGACCTGAAACAGGAACAGTTTAGTCTGATTTAATGTCAGGCTGTAAGAAAAAATGGTTGTGTATGTAAACTAGGGCTGCAACAAGGAATCGATAAAATTCGATAATTAAAAGCGTTGGCAACAAAATTCATTATCGATATGTGTCGCGCAATTTATGCGTCACTAACGTTGTTGCGGAAACGGTGACGTCACCCGCAGCGCGTTTGCTGAACAAACTCCGTCCCAAATATAAGTCATTGCTCCGTCCGCTCCGTAAAAAAAAAATAAATAAACTCCGTCCGCTCCGTATGATGATGAAGAAGCTACGGCTCCTCTTCCTCACTGCAAACTTTCTTTCTGCTACTCCATTACCGTTTTGGGGGGCATGTTTTACTCACTGCAGGTTAGAATCTGCTGAATAGGGTTTTGTGTTTAGTCTTA
>NC_051446.1:2168827-2176704 GCF_001649575.2 Kryptolebias marmoratus
TATTTTTGTAATTAATTGTTTTAATGGTACTTGTAGTGTGTGTTTAATTGATTTAGTTGTAAGTTTTTTAGAGATGTGAAACACGGGTGGTAAATAAGCTATTGTTATTTTCTGCTTGAGAGCTAAGTATATAAAGTGAGAATGTTGAATTGAATTTATAATGATTTATTTAAAAATAAGAAAGTAGTAAAAGTTTTACATCAACCTACTCCTTTACATACAGATAACTTTTTTATGTGGGCCAAAATGAATGACTGAATGAATGAATGAATTCCAAGACGACCGATTAATCGAGAAAATAATCGCCCAATTAATCGATTATTGAAATTATCGTTAGTTGCAGCCCTAATGTAAACATTTGGTGTCAACCGTCTCACTCATGCATTGTTCCAAGGCCTGAAAAGGCTCATGAAAAGTCAGACTGGAGAGATGCCAGTCAGTTAGGTTTGTGGTAATAACCTTTTTCTTAAAAATATTGTTGAAATCTTGTATTGTACTGTTCTTGTGAACTCAGTTTTTTGTCTTTAAAAATGAGCGTCTTGTTACAGTGCTTAATTAAAAATTAGATTGTATTTTTCTATGAACGTTAATTGAGTGAACTTTAAGAACTTTAGTTTTTAAATGTAAGTGAAATATCTGTATGTGCTGAGTGTGCTTGTAATTTTTTGTACAAATCATTTTGTGTGCCTCCAGGTGTCAGATCTTCCAGAATCTGGCCCCCCAACACCAGCACCTGCTGCAGGAATTGTCAGTGCCCTAATGGAAGTGATGGACAAGAGGAGCAAAGCCATCCATTCCTCAGGTTGGTGCTTAAATCAAACACTTGGAATTGTTAATACCTGCACTAGCCTACTGCAAATAAGGAAATGAGTCTGTTGTTAAGAGAGTGTTTTTAGACTTTTACAAGCTGTTGGGAGTTAGCTGATTAAAAAAATATGGCCTCAACATGAGAACTCCTGTAGAAGGTAATTCAGTGCAGAATGTGGAACAAAAAGGTTTTTTTATTCCCAGCCAAATGGGTTTTAGGTTTAGGTTTAGAGCAAGTTCCAACAAAATGGAGAGGGTGTAAAGGTTCCAGGCAGCAGGAAGCAAAACTGGCAGCAATGTGTTTTGAAATGGGAAATGCTTCACAAAAAAAGAAACACAAATGAGTAGAAAGAGATGTCATTGTTTGAATGGTGGATAAAATATCAGCCAAAGAAAATGAGATTCACATTCAAAAGAGTCATACGTAAGCAATCAGTCACTTACAAACTCCTCCCATCTGTCGGTGGAGCGCTGATAGTTTGAGCTCCTTGCAGTCACTGAATCAGCCTTGAACTCCTCTGTAGACCAAAGGAGTCTAGAGTCAAATGTGAGACCATCTGTCCAACAGCTGAAGGTTGGACCAAACTGGGTCATGATGCAACAGAACAATGATCCCAAACACAGCAGCTAATCTACAACAGAACGGCTGAAAAAGAAAAGAATCAAGGTTCTGCAAAGGTCCAGTCAAAGTCCAGAACCTCAGCCTGACTGAACTGCTGTGGTGAGACCTTCAGAGAGCTGAGCAGAAACAAATGTCTGCAAACCTCAGTGAACTGAAGTGATGCTGGAAAGAAGAATGGGCCAAAAAGTCCATGATAATGATGCGATAAACTGATGAAGTCCTACAGAAAATGACTTCTGTAAGTTACTGCTGCTAAAAGAGGTTCTACAAGCTCTTGAATCATGTGTGGACTTAGTTTACCCACACACAGTTTTTGTACTTAGTCTTCATTAGCTTTGTAGAGATTCAGTGCTGTGTGTGTGGATGGGTAAATGAGACCACAGATTGGGTTGGAAAGCGCTTTGAGTAGCCTGAAAGCTGCTATATCAGAACAGGCCATTTACATATAGGCTCCATCTCCATAAAAAAACAACTGTTTACTATTTTTACATGACTTGTTTTTGTTTAGTTTTGTTTCAAACAAGAATCAAAGCTCTTTATAGCATTTACGTTTTCCTATCTACTGGGCACATTTCTGTTATAGACACCCAGAAATTAAATCCTTTTATTACTGCAGTTCAAAATCTCACCAAAGCTATTTGAAGCTCCTCATTGTTGCACTCTTTCCTCAGATGAAGACGAGGATGATGATGAAGATGAAGATTTTGAGGATGACGATGAGTGGGAGGACTAGTGAATATGTTTGTTGAACCTACCCCTAGCAGACCCCTGCAGCCGTGCACCTGCCGCTCACACTAAAATATTTCCTAGAAATCTTCCAGAATCTTATTACATGTGTAAAGTAAATGATGTATGAGTTGTATATTTATTTTTGCTTTTTTAAGGTTATTCAGAATAATCTGTGCAATACCTCATCTAGTAGACCAGTGGTTCTCAAACTGTGAGGCACCACCCATAGGGAGGGGGCACAGGTTCTTATTAGTCCACCATAATAATGAATAATTTATTATTCACTAATGTGGCAATTTGCCTTTTATTTCACCATAATGAAAGAAAAAAAATCATAAGACATAAAAGACAAAATCACTCAATAAAGTACCAATAAACATCATTCAATACACATTTAATTAAAGGATTTCATTAAAAAAAACAAAGACAAAAATGAAGTATTTTACATTGATACCTACATTATAGTCATCATTAAGCAATATGTAGGATTAAGCAGCAGTAGTATTGGTATTTACATTTCCGTTTTTAAATGTTAGTTGGTAGTACTATTAAACCCTAATATTTTGCTCAAGGTTATCGTACTGTCAGACTCATGCTTAGAAGAGGCTATATTTCTGCCCAATAGCTGCTCAGACTGATGGTTTTAAAACTGTACTGTTGTTTTTTTCAAAAATAAACAGACTCATTGCAGCCTTTAATACTATAATAACATTGAACGGTCATGCATATTTATCTAATTTATATTTTGGTGGGTTTGTGTGCACACATTGATCTCTAATCCTATAGTTTGAAAGACATAATTGCACTTTTTTATTTCAGTCTTTGTTTCTTTTTCTTTTTTGAATAATGGGAGGCTGATGGAGCAGTTTGTTTCTATTCTTTTGGCAAAGTGCAGTTCTTATTTGTTTTTTATTTTGGAAGTTAATACATTAAAAAATAAAAAAGAAATCTAGAAATAATATGTCTCAAAAACAAAGTCACATCAGCTTTTCTTCCTCCTAAGGGGGAGTAGCACCAAACGTTTGAGAACCACTGTGTTAAACTGTTTTATTTTTCACCCTTGTGGTAACCGCTCCTCCACTTACATTGTGTCATTAGAAAGCACTTAAATGCATCATTAACAAAATATGAAGATGCAAACAGCTTTTTTTTCTGTCACTCAACAATAAGAACAAAGGTTTAAAAAAACACTATGCTTAGATGAGTTTTGTTTTTAGGAAATATTTGTTACATTTTAATTTTTGCTTGAGAAACCTTAAAGGGAGACTTTTACACCAAACAGGCAGGATCCTCTTTATGTTTATTAGTTAAAATGTAAAATAACACTATTTTCTTACCACATTTTTTTACCCTTTGTGTTTCCTACTAAAAGCGTAGCTTAGTAATGTTACAATGTTGTATACTCAATGACCAAAATGCGGCTTAATTGCCTTACACGGATCTTAAACTTTTATTTTTTATGTAATTAAACCTGTTCATTTGCACACACTTTCTGTAATAGTTTTATATTTGTGTTTTTGTATTTGGTGTGCATTTGTTCATAATTTTCATTTTATGTCCTGCAGGATACGTTGATGATGAAGGTTTTTGCATTACTGCAACATGTTACACACATGAACTAATTAAGGCATTTCTGATTGGATGGGACCTTTGATCTGGTTGGTTGCTTTTGCTTATTATTTTGTTATTTCTCATAAAAAGGAAGCATCACTTGACTCTAACATGACAAAAGAAAAAAATATATATAGTATATATAAATATATAATTTTCCTCATCGATCCCTTCATTAACAAATGATGAGTTTATGCAATGCAACTGGAAATGCCTCCTTATTGCAAATGATTGGAAAAGCAAATAATTATGAACCAAATATGTTTTTTTTGTGCAGCTTATGGGTTTGGCAATGCCTGTTATCTTTCATCTGTGAAAAATGTAAAGAACAACTAAGGCTTGTTTTAACTGTTCGTCTTTTTGAGTTCTTACCGTCCTCCAGCAACGCTTAATGCTGCATTGAGAAGCCGAAATCCTCACAAGAAACCTGTGAAAAGTGTTGGGTGGGGCGATGAGTGACAATACTAAATTGTATTCCTAAATAAATGTTAATATTTACAGATAAACTGTTGCAGTGTGATCTTTATAGGTAGTTTTTAAATTAATTTTGAATTTTATTGTTTTACTTTACTGTTGCCACTCCTGAAAGGAGCTTTAAAATGGCTGCCACAGCTAACTAACCTTAAAAACACAAAAATGACTACAACTCTATAGTTCACAGATATTGATCTAAAATCTGGTGTGGTATTAGCTGATACTGATCCCCTTAATACTTTGCAAAATATGTTTTTGACCATTAACTATTTGGAGTTAACTTTGTCTGTTAGCAAAATATCTCATGAACCACTGGATGGATTTTAATACAATCTTTAGGAGATAATCATTGGATGTGACAGGCAGCATTAAGTCATATCCAGATTGAGTACATCATTGGTGAGATGTCATCAGACATCCATCACTTTGTTTGGATCCTGTAATGGGAAAAATACTGTTTCAGTGATTCTTGCTGCATGTGACCACCATGTTTTAGTTTAGTTAGGAAGACCTTTTTTCTTATCCCTATAGGGTGCCTAGATGTATGTGTTATCTGGTCCTTTTGTTTCCCCCTG
Source organism: Kryptolebias marmoratus (assembly GCF_001649575.2). NCBI lineage: Eukaryota > Metazoa > Chordata > Actinopteri > Cyprinodontiformes > Rivulidae > Kryptolebias > Kryptolebias marmoratus. The sequence continues at coordinate 2,173,646 of NC_051446.1, forward strand.
ACCCCTCCTGACTGTATGGAAATTTACCAGTAAGCGCCTACAAACCTATAAAGGGTGTGTTCTTTATTTACCTTCCCTTTTTAATCAGCTATCTGACCCTTCTGTTCCCCCCGACCCCTCCTCATCCTACAATGGCATAAGAAGGGGGCGCTATCTGTAATGCTTCAGACTCACTCTGTTGACTCATCTCAGCACAGTGAATCTCAGCTATATAGCTTAAATAAATTATCCTAAGACAAAACTCTTCGTTGTCCTCTTTGGTAAAGAAAATTCCACAACAATCCTTATTCCTGTTTTTTTTCCCTGGATACAAAGATGTCATCAAACACCTACTTACTAATCTTTTAACTGACTTACCTTCCAGTTACCCTGAATAAAATTACAGACACCTTCAAACAGGGAGATTTATTAGGAGCAATGATTTGGGGATGCCTAAGATTCAGTCAAATATACTTGTTAAAAGTCTGTACCCTCGTCTGGTACTACATCTTTGTTTTGTAGTTCTTCTCACTCAGCCTAGTGAGCTGTTTTCTGCCCATCGGTGTGCTGTGAGAGCCGCTTTCACAGGAACAGGAATTGCCATCTGCTGCCAATTCCTGGTTATTGCTGTGTGGATGAGCCCTGTGTGCGTTCTTGTAATGTAAGTACACCTGTTCAGGCTGGAATTTGTATTTACGTTGATTATTAGCCACAGTGCTGAAATCCTCCCTGTGCTTAACTAGCAACGATTAAAGCAAGAGTTTATGTAAGGAAATATATCAAGTTCTGGATTATGCTCTGCAGAAAGATGTTGGGACTGTAGCAGCAAACAGGAAATTTACCGTTTATTCCATTCTTTCAGATATTTGACAAGTGTACGTTTATGGCGTTGATCAATAATTCGTATATAGTGTTATAGTTATATAGATTTTCTGTAATACTGCAGGCAAACCGTCATACTGCTCCGCTTGTTAGTTATAAATACGTCATCTTTTATACACGTTTTTTTTTCCACCCGCACCCCCAAAACTGCTACCTTTATCTACCTCACCGTGCTAGGGTGCGCACGTCAACAGTGACGCAATCGCGCTGTCCCCGCCCCTACGCGAAGGCCCCGCGTGGTATCGCGTCGTGCACCTTTTGTAACTTGGAGCGGACCACGCGCACCACACTCTGTTCAAAATGGACGATTTTGCTGCTCTAGCAGAGCTGGTTCGCCTGCATTTATATGATCCCTCTATGAGAGATCTCAAAGATAATCGAACGGTTCAAAACTCACGGAAGGAGATTACTGCTGCAGCCGATAAAAAAGGAGTTTATAGACCACAGAGGGAAGAAATATTAGTCCTATGATGGGCGAATCACAACAAATATATATTCAGTTTTGCTTTTTATTCATTTGCATATCAGATATCATGTGAGAACATTATTTTACTGTGATCTAGCATAGCATATTATATGTCTGTAAGTAAAATCCGACCTGTATTAGAAAAATTCAATGATATTACAAGAGGTTTAAAAACATGTAATGGGCTTTCTTGCAGTGCTTACTAACTGTGATTCATTCATTTCTGAAGGCTCAAACTTCATTTAAGAAGAAGTTAAATTAATTACTGATCGAGTCTGTTTCTTCTTTTAATTATTTAGCTTTTCCAAAAGTAGAACAAGAGGCAGAACTTTCAGTTCTCAGGCTCCTCTCTTGTGAAACCATCTTCCAGTTTCTGTCTGTGAGGCTGACAAACTGTCTACTTTTAAAATTGGTCAAAAAGGAAAGTCTTAAGTCTAATCTTATAGTTAGGGTTGGGTTGGGTTTCCTGACCTATCCCTTAAGGCTCAGTTATAGTTGCGCTTTGTAGTGTCGTGCAGGGCCCAAGCGAGCAGTGTAGGCGTTTATACCTGATGCTTATGTCAGTGCAGTATTCTCCAAAAAGACAGTGGGCGGTACACTACATAATCAATGGAAATGCAATGAAAAAAAAAAAGGGAGCAAACCGACCAGACGGCTGTCACACCAAATATGTCTGCACATTTTCAGGAGGAAGAGCTATTGTGTTTCTGGCTGTGATACAGAGATGGTTAAACTTAAAGCATTCAGTTTGAGTTTCATTAATTTATTTGCTTCAAATAAAATGTTGATTACATAAATGAGATTTTAAAGATAGTTAGCTGTATTGTATTATTAGTTTTGATTTGCCCATCATAGGACTAGTTTCTTTGCTCTGTGGTCTATAAACACTCCTTTTTATCGAGTGCAGCAGTATTCTTCCGTGAGTTTAGAGCCGTTTCATTATCTTTGTGATCTCTCATAGAGGGATCATATAAATGCTGATACAGGCGAACCAGCTGCGCTAGAGCACCAAAATCATCCATTTTGAATGGAGCGCGGGCGGTCCGCGCCAAGTTACAAAAATAGGGAAGTGCACGACCACGCAACGCAACGCCACACGGGGCCTTCGCGCAGGGGCGTCACTGTTGGCGAGCGCACCCTCGCCCGGTGATCAACACATCAAGTATTAATCTTTATGTTTAGACTGCTAGAGGATAAATTGACCAATTTTCCTCACTCTGCTACTGTTTTACTTGCTCTACTGTAATTATTTTTTATCATTAACGTGTTTTTCTTTGTCTAGTAGAAACTACACCTGGACCAGTCATTCTGTGTTTGTCTTTATTTCTTTCCTGTCTTCTCAAACCCCAACCGGTTGAAGCAGATGGCCGCTTGTCCTGAGCGTGGTTCTGCTGGAGGTTTCTTCCTAATAAAACTGAGTTTTTCCTTTCCACTGTTGCCAGTGTTTTGCTCAGGATGTGAGACTGTGACAAAGTGAAGAATCAATGCAATCTGCTGGCTTCCTTAGATAGATAACTTTTACTAATTGGCTTTTTTAATGTATGTGCATGTTTTTGTACAGTGCCCTGAGACAACTTTTGTTGTGACTTGGTTCTATATAAATATTGTTGAGGTAAGGATTTTCACCTGCATTCCTCCTCCTTCACCTCACCCGAGTGGGTTGATGGAAAGGAAGGAGACAATACCTTAAATTTAAATATTTATTTTACCAAAAGCAGAGAGAAAACACTGG
>NC_051446.1:2176947-2190325 GCF_001649575.2 Kryptolebias marmoratus
AGGATGTCCCTCTTCTCTGGAGGTCAAAGGGCAACTTCTTCCCCCTTCATGCCTGGCACCGTGGCTCAAATCCAGGGCTTCTAACACATACCTCTCTTTCCAGATAAACTAAACAACTACTTGTTAAAGGTTTTAAAATGGTGACTAAATATAAAATGGTAATAAACACAAATCAGATTAAGATATAATAATCAAATGTTAAATAAAGCCTGGGAGAATAAATACAAGGCCTTCTATTCCACAACATTTAGATTATATATGCAGAACTGCTGCTCTTCTTTTGATTAAATACTGTTTAAGTGAAATCTTGGTTTTGTCTACTTCCACAATATACTGAATTGAATTTAACTGACAACAGCAACAGACTGTTGACTCAGCAAATTTCAGAATAAAGGTTTAACAAACTGAGTTTATCCATAAACTTTGAGCAAACCTACATTAAGTTGAAAAAACTGTTAATTAAATCGGAGTATCTTCGGCTTGAGTTAATAGTGTGCACCTGAAAAAAAACCCAACATCAATGAAGTACCAAAACCCTGATTCACCATGGCAAGAATATCCTTGCATACTTGGTAAGTAGGTGCTCACCAAGTACATACTTACCAACAATCCCACAAAAACAAATTGCACATTTTTCTATAAAAGCTAAAAAATGGTTTTCAAGAGTCATGTCTTTAAAAAGAGATATTGAAAACAAAAAATCTGATTTTATGCTTAATCATTTTGAATACCAAAATTGCTTAAATAGCCTAGAATAGCGTTTCTCTATGGGGGGCGGTACCGCCCCCTGGGAGACGTTGAGAGGATGACAGGGGGCGCTGGCAGCAATATTTTCAACAAGGGGGCACTAAAAATCTTTTGGGGGGGCGTTTGCTTGAAGTTTACACCAAAGATTCACAACAATATCAGTTTAAACTTTGAACTACTTGCAAAAATATTGTGGCCTAAAACATTAAAACCGGCACAGAACTGCAACTGTATCGATGGTGTTACTCTTCGGTTTCTCTCAGCTGGTGTGCAGCTCTGTGCTGCCTTCAGGAGAATGGGACATCAGAATATTGTCTGTAATTTGTCCCACATGGCAGTTACTTTGTAAACTCTGAGAAAAGAATGCTCTGTTTAGTGGTATTACCACGCCCATCTACACCTGTCAGCGATTGTAATCACTCACCTGTGCCCACTTCCCATAATTATCCTCTGCTTTAAAACCTGGTCAGCTTCTCCACTTCCCAGCCGGTTCATTGTTGTGTCTCTCGTTCCTCCATGCCTTGCCTTGCCTTGCCTTTTGTAAATTAGTTCTAGTTGTTTTTGCTGCCAAGTTAGCCTTTTGTTTTTTTTATATTTTGCTTTAATAAATCAGTTTTTATTTTAAGATGATTCTGCGTTCTGGGTTCATTTCCGTCTCTCACTCGTCATGACATACTCAGAATCTTTTGATTGACTGGCTCTTTTAAAAACTGTTTTCTACTGCTGCACCATGCTTGAGGCACCTTATATGTTTCAAGACTTCTTGGTTTTATCAATGTGTTTAGCATCAGCTAGCGCTTGCTAGCTTTAGCTTAGCTTGGCTTCTGATTCTCTCCCAGCTTCTTCTCACTTGCATGATGTGTCAGATGTTTAGCTATTCTTCTGTCTCATTCAACAATATTTGTACTTGTAATAAATGTATTCTTATAGTAGCTCTGGAGGCAATTGGAAGATTGGCTTTGTAGGCTGAAAAACCTTATGGTCGCCAGTCTGCCTTAGGCAGTGTGGAGTATCTAAGAGTATCTCTCGTTAGTGGTTTTCCGGTAGACCACAAGCATCCAGGACCCTAGGCCAGCTGGGTGACAGTTGAGAGTAAGCATAGGCCACTCATCTTTCTAGGAATTTGACAGATTTTGTTACTCATGTCGAGGTCAGAAAAACTCACAGAAACCCGGAAAACCTGCTAGACCTCCTCACTCGAGATCGAAAAGATGCATGGAGTCAGAGAGTCAAAAAACACCCAAAGAGTCTGCATTAAAGCTTGAACAGAGTTTATTTACTTTCAGCGCTGAAAGGAGACGCCTTGCCAGAATAATAGGAAAACCCAAGTCACGTCTGAGCGAGATCTCTAACACATAGCAGTTTTAACATGCTGCCCCACCCAGAGATGCTACATCACACACCATGGCTCATCTTCGTCTGGACATCCGTCCAGGACCATATATGGAGTTGTTCTCCTGTCTTCTGCAGTTGGGTTTCTTCAGGATGGTTTCAGTTTTCTACTGAGCTGACTCCCCCAGTCTCTGTTATCTTGTAGCCGGTGCAGGCAGTCACACATGCCATAAACTCACATGACCTCAACCATCAACATGTTAATACATTTGATTTAATTTACACGTACATTAATACATGTTTCTATCTGGCAAGAGCGTCTATTTTACACTCATCCAAATGATTGACAACCCAGTGTGTAGAGGTCGTAAAGTTGGTTTACCTTATGGATATGAGATTAATTGAGTCACTCACTAAAGTATTATGGTTCACTTATTAACCAAAATGTTACCTTATGCTAAATGTATGTTAAGTATGTAAATGTTTATATGACTCATCTTAGTTTGCTGTTTGTTTTCAGTGAGTTCTAAACCCGAATTAGCAACCTGATTTATCTGAGTCCACACCATTTCTGGTGAGTTTTTTTACCCAAATCAGAGACTCGACTCATCTTAGTTGGCAGCATTTCTGTGCATTCACTGCTGCCAGTGTGTCACTTGTAGATGAACTAAATTAATAAAATGCATTACACACAGCTGTGTAACTATCTGTTTTTACTTTTTTTAAACACTTAAAAATAAAAATGCTTGTTTCAGGAGAGAACAAGCTTCCACAATGATGATTAAATAAGAGTGTTGTTGAGAGATACGCAAAACACAACCTCAGTATGTTCCTTGTTAAGTGTCACAGATTATAACTTTTATTTTTGTAATTAAACCATTTACCACAAATACATGTAGGGTTACTCCCCAACCTGTACAAACCTATGAAGTCTAAAAACTATATTAATGAGGCTTTTAAATGTATGTAGTTTTTGAGGTTACACCTGTAAGCAGAAGTTTACATACACTGTAAAAAAAGACACATGCAATTTTTTCACACTGTTGGACGACAAATTACAATAAACTTATCCCGTTCTAGATCAATCAGGATTTTCAAAATTATTTCTATTTGCTAAATGCCAGAATAATGAGAGAGAAAATGTTTTTAAGGATTATTTTATTGCTTTCTTCAAAGTCAAATGTTTAAATACACTAAGATTACTATGTCTTTAAACAATTTGTGACATTTGATGTCTTATCTTTGAAAGCTTCTGATAGGTTAATTGATTTCATCTGAGTTATATAGAAATGCACCTCTGGATGTAATTTAGGGCACACCTGAAATGCACTGCTTCCTTGTGTAACATCATGGGAAAGTCGAAAGAAATCAGCCAAGATATCAGGAAGAGAATTGTGGACTTGCACAAATCTGGTTCATCCTTGGATGCAATTTCCAGATGCCTGAAGGTGCCTCATTCATCTGTACAAACAAGATGGGAATGTCCAGCCATCATACCGCTCAGGAAGGAGACGGGTTCTGTGTCCCAGAGATGATTGTGCTTTGGTCTGAAATGTGCATATCAACCCAAGAACAAAAGCAAATAACCTGGTGAAGATGCTGGCTAAAGCTGGTAAGAGTGTGTCATTATCCACAGTGAAATGAGTATTGTATCGACATAGGCTGAAAGGCCACTGTGCCAGGAAGCAATTACTTCAAAAGAAACATAAAAAAGCCAGATTAATGTTTGCAAATGCACACAGAGACAGAAACCATAATTTTTGGAGACATGTCCTTTGGTCTGACGAAGCTAAAATTGAACTGTTTGGCCATAATGAGTAAAAAGGGGGAAGCTTGCAAGCCTGAGAACAACATCCTGAGTGTAAAACACAGGGGTGGCAGTATAATGTTGTGGGGTTGTTTTGCTGCTGGAGGGACTTGTGCACTTCACCATATAGATGTCATCATAAGGAAAGAACGTGGAAATACTGAAGCATCATCTCAAGACATCAGCCAGGAAGTTAACGCTTGGGTGCAAATGGGGTCTTCCAAATGGACAATGACCTGAAGCATACTGCCAAACTGGTTACAAAGTGGCTTAAGGATAAGAAAATCAGTTTTTTGGAGTGGCCATCACAAAGCCCTGATCTCCATCCTATTGAAAATTTATGGGCAAAGCTGTAAAGGCATGTGCGAGCAAGGTGACCTACAAACATGGCTCAGTTACACCAGTTCTGTCAGGAGGAATGAGCCAAAATTCCTGCCAACTATTGTGAGAAGCTTGTAGAAGGATATCCATTGTTTCTCCTAGAAAAGAGCCCAAGCCTGGTAGTAGGTGGCACCGGCCAATCGCCGGCCGACTGTGATTAATTAAAAAAATAAAAAAATAAAAAGTTGACAGGAAAATTGAAAATATGGCTATTTATTATGTGATATTGTAAGATATTTGTGTCAGATATTTCCACAACTACAGTTTTACAAAAAAGGCACTTTTGTAATAATTTTTAAACAAAAATACAATTAAAATAAATACAAATTGATTGACAAGCCTAGAACATGAAAGACATTAGAGATGTTACATTTTAATTATTGGTTGGTTAATTAATTTTAGTCAGTGTAATGTATTCATATTATTACTCTCTACTTTTGCTTTTTTGTACTGCCATCTCAATCCTTGTTCAATGATGGAGCGAGCCACTACGCGCATTCAACACATCTTGCCTACATGTCGTACAGGGAGCTTCAATGAAGACCCTAAAAAAGTGGTCCACAAAGGTGTTGACAGAATTTCAAGGATTGCAGCTTTTAGTATATTAACACCAATAAGAAATAGTTTTGTCTTTACTGACTTAAAGAGAATAAACAAAGAAAAGAGGGGATCCATAAAAACGTTTTCACATACATTACATTGAAATAGATTTTTGATTTATTTTGGGGGGTATTTTCTTAAAAAATGACTTTCACTGTCTTGCGCAGGTCATTCGGTCTTTCACTTGGGTCATACGTTCTCATGCGCGAGTCATATGTTCGTGCACGCAGGTCATACGTCAGCACAGGGGTGATTCACTTTTGCGCACCGGTCATTGGGTATCATGTGCGAGTCTGTACATAGAGATTTTGTCTGCTTTGGCGCTTCAAAAAAAAAAGGAGTCTAACGTCTTTTGATTCTTTCTCCGTGACATGTTGTATGCTGTAGTAGGTGTTACTGTGTAAAGAGGTAGAGAAAGGTAGCGGTTTTGGGAGTGCGGGTGGAAAAAAACGTATATAAAAACTAACGCATTTTACAATAAATAAGCGGAGGGTGGCAGGGGCCAGGCTTCTAATACACTGGGGAAAACCCTGGATATCCAAAATGTTTTACCAAAGTCATACAGTTTAAGGGCAATGGTACCAAATGCTAATGAAGTGTATTTAATCTTTTGACTTTGAAGAAAGCAAAAAAAAAAGTTGCCTTAAAAACATTCTCTCTCTTATTAGTCTGGCATTTAGAAAATCCTAATTGACCTAAAACGGGAAAAGTTCTGGTTCCATGTCAGTGTGAAAAGAATGTATATGTCTTTTTATACAGTGTATGTAAACTTCTGGTTTCAACTGTATATCAAATATTGACGTGGAGATTCAGGAATTTAAGCCAACATCTGCCGTACTAATATTATTATCAGTAGCTGCTAATGTGTTACATCTTCAATTCCTACACATTGTGAGGAATTTACTTTCTATAAACATGTTCATTGAAGCCCATTTTATTGCTAACTTGTTTCTTCAAAGCATAGGTTTGTTTACATATTCTGAAATTCAGCACAGAGAAAAAACAGTCATTAGTAACAGAAACAATTTAGTTTCTAGATTTATTTTTCATCTTCAGTCCTCTCTGCAAATGACTTTAGCATATAAATCATTTTCCTTGTACAATAGGTAGCTCCTCAGCCTGTTGGGCAGCTCCATGGACTTTAGAGTGCTGTAGCTCAGATGTTTTCTTATTTGCACTCTGCTCAGGTGAGACAGAGACTGAGGGTTACCTGGATAACAGAGAACATCAATTTGAACTAAAGTGACAGAAAATACTATGTTTACATATAAAACAAGAAGGGCTGGTTTGTCCCCTACTTTGAATTTGTAACATTTATTTATGTGGTTTTATCACACATTTAACTCACAAATCATCTTGTGAATTTGAGGCCACTCTTTATGTTTCTTCAGCATTTTCTTCAGTTTCCCACAAAGAGAAATTTGTCCAACATATTGAAGGAGGATTAATACAACTCTTCCCACCAAGTTCACCAACCAGGAGACACTAACAAAATCACAAAACTTGAGGACAGAAAAAAACAAAACAAAAACAATTAGTCCCAGCAAATATATAAAGACAGACACATCTATGGATGATTTGCAAGTTTATATTAGAAGCAATCATTTTCTACAGAGCAAATATAAACTAGTGTCCTAAAAATAATTAAGTTAAATTCCTTTTTTATTTATATAGCGCCAATTCACAACAATAGTCATCTCAGGTCATTGGGGTGTAACGGTACACCAAAGTCATGGTTTGGTACATACTTTGCTATGAGGGTTGTGGTTTGGGATGGTATGGTACAACAAGAAAAAGAAACAAAAGCCAAATACTTATTTGTCCTTTTTTATCCAATCTGAAGTGTAAAGAGTAATCTACAGGCCATGTGTCAAACAGAAAGTTGATAAACCCCAGAAAGGTAATGCTGAAGAAATACACTGCCTTGCCAAAAAAAAAGTCGCCACCTGGATTTAACTAAGCAAATAGGTCTGAGCCTCCAATTAGATTAATACTGCATGGGCAATTATGTTTCAGCTGGCAACAAGTTATTTAACCCCAACTGGTGCAATGAGTTGCTTCTCATTTCTTAAACAACCATGTTGAAAGACATCCTGTGGTCGTGGAAAAGATGTCAGTCTGTTTGAGAAGGGTCAAATCATTGGCATGCATCAAGCAGAGAAAACATCTAAGGAGATTGCAAAAACTACTAAAATTAGGTTAAGAACTATCAAACGCATTTTTAAAAACTGGAAGGATAGTGGGGACCCATTGTCTTCAAGGAAGAATTGTGGCTGGAAAAAAATCCTGAATGATCGTGATTGGCGATTGCTTAAACGTTTGGTGAAATCAAACCGAAGAAAAACAACAGTAGAACTCCGGGCTATGTTTAATAGTGAAAGTAAGAGCATTTACACACACACAATGTGAAGGTACCTCAAGGGATTGGGACTGAACAGCTGTGTAGCCTTAAGAAAACCACTAATCGGAATAAAACCGGAATAAAAAGGCTTCAGTTTACTAGGGAGCATAAAGATTGGACTCTGGAGCAATGGAAGAAGGTCATGTGATCTGATGAGTCCAGATGTACCCTGTTCCAGAGTGATGGGTTCATCAGGGTAAGAACAGAGGCAGGTGAAGTGATGCACCCATCATGCCTAGTGCCTACTGTACAAGCCTGTGGGGGCAGTGCTATGATCTGGGGTTGGTGCAGTTGGTCAGGTCGAGGTTCAGCAACAATATGAGCTCAAAGAATGAGGTCAGCTGACTACCTAAATATACTGAATGACCAGGTTATTCCATCAATGGATTTTTTCTTCCCTGATGGCATATTCTAAGATGACAATGCCAAGATTCCTTCGGGCTCGAATTGTGAAAGAGTGGTTCAGGGAGCATGAGACATCATTTTCCCACATGGATTGGCCACCACAGAGTACAGACCTTAACCCCATTGAGAATCTTTGGGATATGCTGGAGATGACTTTGTGCAGTGCTCAGACTCTACCATCATCAGTGTCAGATCTTGGTGAAAAATTAATGCAACACTGGATGGAAATAAATCTTGTGACATTGCAGAAGCTTATTGAAACAATGCCACAGCAAATGTGTGCCATAATCAAAGCTAAAGGCGGTCCAACGAAGTATTAGAGTGTGTAACCTTTTTTTTGGTGGTGACTTTTTTTTTTTGGCCAGGTAGTGTATTACTAAATGATAAAATGAAATTAAAACCAAGGAGTATTTGTTTCAATTATTTTGGTCAAAATTTCTTTGAAAATAAAAAGCAACACAAAACTGAATAACATTTCCCATTGTGAGACAATAAAAATATGAAATAAACTTATCAGCTAGTTGAGTGCTATTGTGAGAAAATAAGGCTTGATATCTGGAATATTGAAAACATATACTCATGGTTATAGCCCTAAAGGCCACTTTTTAAAAGAAAAACAACTCAAATTCAAGACCTATATTATGTTACAGAGGCTGGAACATGATATTTGACACTAAAATGCTATAAATCATATTTATCTGATAGATTTACCTAATGTAAGCATATATAAACTGGTATTTAATGAATCTTCTTTACACATCAAAGTTTGTCATGGAGTTCCTCAGGGTTCAGTGCTTGGTCAGATACTCTTTACTTTATATATGCTTACATTAGGTAAAGTTAATAGACAGCACAGGATAACTTTTCATTGTTATGCTATCCATCCATCCATTTTCTTTACCCGCTTCTCCATTCCGGGTCGCGGGGAGCTGGTGCCTATCCCCAGCAGTCACTGTGCGAGAGGCGGGGGACACCCTGGACAGGTTGCAAGTCCATCACAGGGCCACATATAGACAAACAATCATTCATATTCTCACTCACACCTAGGGACAAATTTTAGAGTTATCAAATAACCTGTGGGAGGATACCAGGGTACCCGGAGTAAACCCACATGTGCACAGGGAGAACATGCAAACTCCACCCAGAAAGGCCCCAGGCCAGGAAGTGATCCTGCAACCTTCTTGCCAGGAGGCAACAGCTCTAACCACTACCCCACTGTGCCATCCCATTGTTATGCTAATGATACTCAATTATATTTATCCATGAAACCCGATGAATTCAATCAGTTACTTAGATTACAAGCATGTCTTAAAGACATAAAAACCTGGATGACTCTTAATTTTCTACTTTTAATTTCAGACAAGACAGAGGAAGTGTTTTTGGACCTGAACATCTTTGCAGCTTTTCACTTCCTCTGGATGGCATTAATTTGGCCTTCAATAATGTAAAGAACTTTGGTGTTATTTTTTTAAATCAAAATATATAATTTATTCCCTATTAAAAATGTTAATTTCTTCCATCTGTTCTATATCAGAAAAATTATAAACATCTTGTCACAAAAATGCAGAAAAACTGGTACAATCATTTATCATTTCTAGGATGAACTATTGTAATTCCTTATTATCTGGATAACCAAAAAGCTCTCTAAAAGGTCCTCAGTTGATCCAAAATCCTTCTGCCAGAGTTCTCATGAGCATTCAATGGTTAGATAATGCCTCCAAATTTAAGCTTCTCTCCATTGACTCACTGCCAAATTAAGAATAGAATTTAAAATTTTAATTCAATCAAGCTCCATCTTTGTTTAAATATCTTATTGTTTCATATTTTCCTAATAGAGCACCGCTCTCAGACTGCAGATTTACTTGTGGTTCCTAGTGTTTCTAAAAGTAGAATGGGAGGCATAACTTTCTGTTATCAGGCTCCTCTCTTGTGGAACCAACTTCCAATTTCTTTCTGTGAGGCTCACATCCTGTCTAATTTTTAGATTAGACTTAAGACTTTCCTTTTTTAAAATCCTATAGTTAGGGTTGGTTTGGGTTTCTTGAGCTATCCCTTAGTTATGCTTCTATAGGCTTAGACTGCTTGAGGACAAACTGACCACGTTTCCTCACTCTGCATGTCTTTATTCTCTCCACTTTTCATGTTTGTATTTGTAATTATTGGTTCAATTACTCTGTTTTTGTTGTTGTTGTTTCTCATAGAAGCTACTCCTGGCCTAATCTTTCTGTGTTTGTCTGTTTCTTTCCTGACACTCATCTGGCTGAGGCAGATGGCCATCTGTCCTGGTTCTGGTTCTGCTAGAGGTTAACTCCTGCTAAGAAGTTGTTACTTTCCTGTTTCAGGATATAAAATTTTGACAAATTCAAATTTGCTTTCTGTGAATACAAAACTTATTTGTTTTTTTTTATTTTTACTAATTCGCATTTTAAAAAACGACATTAATTTATTGTATTCTAACTGGAATTGAACTTGAATTAGGTTCTGTTTGGAACTAAATTTAAAGTTTTATAGATATTTTTTATATAGTGCTCTGAGATTACTTCTATTGTTAAGTAGTGCTATATAAATAAACTGAAATAAATTAAAATAATGGATGAATGGATGATGTATGGATAAGTGAATGAATGGATCGATGGGTGAATTGTTGGTTTGGACGCTTTATGTTGTTTGATTGATTCAGTAAAAATTCACCTAGTGAATTTATTCTGGCAGTTGCACTGAATGACTCTCTTTTTCAGCAAGTGGCTGCAACGGTCACCCTTTTTACAGAGATGACCCTATCAGTTATCAGCTCATGGCACCAGAAATTGATCAAGAGAGATGACTTTTTATTTCAGCATCATAGTGTTTCCTCTGAAACATTTACACCATTTGCTAAGTCTGCAGACTCTTTTATACCACTACTACTACTACTACATTTGTCTGAACTATATGTTGCTTTATTGCAGACTAGTTGTCACAATTTATATGGAGCCTCTTTCATCATTTTCATTGTGTTTTAGACAAAATATTGGAATTTCAACAGCCTATTTTTTTACTTGTGTGCTCATCACAGCATTCATGTTCAGATTAATTATTAAAACTGTCCAAAATAATATGCTAAATTTTTCATCAAAGATGTTCTTTTGTGAAGTGCATTTTAAACATCAGTTGCAGAAAACATCTGTACTTCATTTTCTAGACCTTCTAAAAAAGGTTTCTTGATGTTGATATGTGGAAATCACTTCATTATGTATGTATGAAACTCTGCATTCTCCAAAATTATGAATAATTATTCCTATAAAACATACTTACCTTTAGGATTTTAAATATTTTTTTTTTCATATTATACATGTCTAAAGAAAGGAACTTACAGCAACTTTCCCCCCCTGATGTTGTGACCAACCAGATTCAAATAGGTCATCACAACTGTTGTCATGGTTACAACAGAAACACCTCTCTGCATCATAGCCGTTGTTAAGCAGCAGCCTGAGCATCACTTCATCATTCAGGCAGTACTGCAGTGCTGTTGGAAACACTGTGTCATTCACCACGGTGAAGTAGCAGTTCACATCTGCTTCAGCTGCCAGCAGCAACTTTACAATCATATAACGGCCAGACCTGACGGCAACCAAGAGGCAGTGCAGAGGGTCCAGATCTGGTTTGGCTCCCATCTTCAGCAGTATCTCAGTACATGTGGCATCTCCATTGGAAACAGCAAAATAGAGAGGGCTTTTTCTCATGTCGCCATAGTTTTCTGACATGTGGGGAGCTAACAGAGCATTAGCATCAGAACCTTTCTGTAGCAGAAGCTCCAGGCATTGGGCATGGCCTCCATCTGCTGCAGAGTGAACGGGGCTTTGACCAGACAATCGCAGGGCTCTCCGAGTGGTGATCGGGATCAAAATCCTTAAAGCTCTGATGGAGACAAACACCAGATAACCCTCTGTCACACTCTGAATATTGTGGTGCTCAGATACTGAATCAGAAGCTAAGTTTTAAAACATTTTTTGACACAGAAAATACCCTACCTGTCTATCTATCCATTTTTAAAACAAAATAACTGTCACAGCTGACTGAAATGATCTTTTAGGAACAAAATTAAAGAACTGATCAAACAGGAGAAAATGGAGATAGTCCAGTCAACTTTAAAGTGATGTTTTGTTTATTAGTTATCAATAGTTAGTACCATATAAGCTGTGGCATCAGTCATAGAACAGAGAGTATGGAGAAAGAATCAAAAGTCTTCATCTAGGCTAGGCTAATGGCTAGCCAATCGAGGGCCAGGTTTTTAATTTTTTAGTCAATTCTTTCTCAAAAATGTCACTCTGGTGTGAAAAAACACTACATTTGTTAACATTAAACCTCTACACAGTCTATCTACACTCTGCACACATACATTCTCGTAGTAACACGTATGTTATTCAGTTGAAAAGATATCGACAAACTAAACAGTGTCATGCAAAAGTGTAGAGGTTTAATATTAGCTAATTTAGCCTTCTTCAATACCAGTATGTAGTTTTTGAGGAAAAGGTATTTCATAAGCCGGCAAGTCGTTAGTTTAGCAGGGATGAACACTTTTGTCTTTTTCTTCTTACTGCATGACTGATGTCACAACTGATAAGGGATAACAATCTGTGTATCATTTGTTCTTTCTATTTTCAATTGACTATCAAAAATCAAATAATGAAAAACTGACTGGTTATTTTGTCTTTTGTTTTTTATTATAACATCAAAAATGAAAAAATGCCTGGTTTTTCACATTTCACTTTTAGGCTAAGTTTGAAAAAACAAGATGAAAAAACTTGCAGCTGGACAAAATTTGATTTTAATATTTTATTGGTTGGGTTTAGGTGACCTGGAAGTTTGGTAAGGAGCGCTAGCAAACAACAAACGCTAGCTTGTTACCGGCAACCATAGACAATGTTTACATAGACACCTTGAACACTGGTGCTGTCTACTGGAGCTGACGAGTCAGCGCGGCCGCCATCTTGGCTGGGTCCTTCACGCATCCCCCAGTTCATTTCTTTGTACTGAGGAAGCTGTATGTCCAACTAAAATAATCATAACTCTCTGATTTTTCACACAGTTTGGTTTGTTACAAACAGCAGAGATGTAGTTATGATACAGGACGCTTTCACACATTTAAAATACATGCTTTCATACTAAAATACTTTGTTTTATGCTCTTTAACAAAGACAGACATATAGTATGGCATATTAATAGATATATATTTCAGTACATTTCATATTTTAATAAAGAAACAAGTTTGATTGTTCATTTAAATTTATTTCACTCTCTCACACACAATCCTGAGCATTGTGTACACACCACATCAATAATTTCTTTATATTTTTGTGTGTATGCACAAACACATGCAGTTTTATTAAAAGGCCTGGAAAATTAATCTTTAAAAAACTCCAGGTCATTCTAGGGTCTCACACTGCCCTGCTTTAACTGGGGCTGGAGAGCTGAGTGTCATGATTTCTAGCATTTTTGGGTTTGTTCTTAGTTTAGTTTTGAGTTCTTGTTTTTCCTGCTTTCTTCAGTTTTGTTTTTTCCTTTTGAGTTTTATTTTAGACTTTTGGTTTTGTTCTCATGTTCTGTCTGTCTCTGTCATAGTTTGGTATTTTCAGTTTGTTGTTTTGATTATTGTCTTGTTTCGGTTTGTTATTGTTTCAGTTTAGTTTTTCCTGTTTATGTTTGCTGTCACTATTCACTCCTCC
>NC_051446.1:2193498-2213692 GCF_001649575.2 Kryptolebias marmoratus
CCTTGTCCCGCCTCTGTTAATACCTGGATTTTTTGTTAGAAGTTTGTTTTGCTGCCACGTCAGCTTTTTGTTTTCTAGTTTTGTTGTTTTATTAAATCAGTTTTTGTTTTTTGAAAAATGAGTCTGCGTCTTGAGTTCGCCACGCTCAGGCCTCGTCTTGACACCGAGGTTCACTTTCAGGGAGAGAAAGGTCCACTGAAAGCTCTCTGCATCTTCCCTTCAGGTTTCTGTGTTCCTAAAATATAAGAAACATAATACTTAAAAACAATTTAATTGAAAACAACTGGAAAAGCTTTTAGTAACTCACAGTGTATTGTAATACACAATACATCATTAATTAATAAACATATAGAAAGAACTAACAGGTAAAAACAGGTTTAACAAAGTGTGATTAACTTTAGTTTTACACATGAATCATAGACATTTCTGTTAACATGTACAGTAAAAAAACACCTCTTTGGAGGTGAGATGGGAAGTTGAAGACAGGTGGGGTCACAGCATCTCTAAGCTGGTCCTGTTAAAGTCCTCTGGTTTGAAATGTTCACTACAGAGTTGAGACTCTGTAGCAACAAAACCCTCCTCCTTACTGCAGCTCCCATTGCCTCCTTAAATCTGTGTTACTGGGAAACCTTCAAAATGTGAAGGAAAAAAAAACAGATGAGAGGAGGAGGACTAGTTCCTCCTGTTAGCATTTCATTGTTTGCCAAAAACGTTAGCTACGATGACATAATATAATAAATGGTCAAGTAACCAAAATTATTGTTTAGTCTTACTTGAGAAAAGTAATCCCACGTGATATAAAATCTGGTCATAGCTGCTCACTCTGTGTTACTCCTGTTGGCTCTTAAAGAGAGGAGAGATCTGTCCAACATGGCGGCGACGGCAGATGTGCTCCGGGACGTAATGAGGCGTCTACATATTTATGTTTGTTCAATATTGATCAATCAGGACCGGATAATGCAGTCAGACCCATCAGCCATGGAGACTTGCGTATTGTTTCGAGGATCAAACCGCTGTTAAACATGTCCTCAATCAGTGGTTCTAGCGCTGCCATAGTAACCACTATATTACCTGAACTGCTGCAGAGAGCCACTTCCGAGTCACCTAAACCCGACCAATCAAATATTAAAATAAAATTCTGTCCTCCTGCCAGTTTTTCCATTTCGGGTTTCTGATCTTAGCCTAAAAGTGAAATATGAAAAACCGTTTTTGGTGTTATAATAAAAAACATAATGCAAATTAACCAAACAATTTTTATTTAATTTTTGATTGGCTATTGAAAATGGAAAGAACAAATGGTACATTGACAAGGACAGAAAAACTCACAGAAACCCGGAAAACCTGCTAGACCTCACTCGAGATCGAAAAGATGCATGGAGTCAGAGAGTCAAAAAACACCCAAAGAGTCTGCATTAAAGCTTGAACAGAGTTTATTTACTTTAAGCGCTGAAAGGAGACGCCTTGCCAAAATAATAGGAAAACCCAAGTCGCATCTGAGCGAGATCTCTAACACATAGCAGTTTTAACATGCTGCCCCACCCAGAGATGCTACATCACACACAATGGCTCATCTTCGTCTGGACATCCGTCCAGGACCATATATGGAGTTGTTTTACTGTCTTCTGCAGTTGGGTTTCTTCGGGAGGTTTTCAGTTTTCTACTGAGCTGACTCCCCCAGTCTCTGTTATCTTGTAGCCGATACAGGCAGACACACACACCATAAACTCATATGACTTCACCAGTGCATAGTTGCAACCATCAACATGTTAATACATTTGATTCAATTTACAGGTACATTAATACATGTTTCTATCTGGCAAGAGCGTCTGTTTTACAACATGTACTCACATTTTCTGTTGCAGTTTTATTGAACTCTGAGTGTTTGCAACCAAGTGACCAGCAAGCCGTATGGCCACATTTTGAGTGGCCAGTTTTTAACCACCATGGCTTATTTTCATGTGCACAGCTAGTAAAACTAATCTAGACCATGTACATTATTTTATTGCTCACCTCTGCCCACCTTGGCCTGCTTTGAATCTATCTTGGCAGCTGCCAAGTAGATTAATTAATTTTGCACTCATTTAGGGTACCACCCATTCAGTGGAAAACAGTTACGAAATTACTGTCATTAATGTCCATATCAGTCTCATAAATTTGGAATCATGATAACGCCTAGTTTTGTAAGTTCCTTTCATCTGATAAGGACCGTGAAACCACACATGAAAATGCTAAACACTGAGGAATAATGTATTGAAATTAAACTTATTTACATTATTGAAAATTGCAACATTTATTGTGAGTTATGAATAAATAAAAATACCATCTGAATCTGACGCTTACACGCTGAGCATAATCTTAAAATTATGCTTAGCTTGTAATTAAATGTTTAACCAACTTAAAGAAGGAAAGTTGAGTAACATATAATGTGTGAAAGTTAAGCAGCGTTTGTAATAACTTTTGAGGGAGAATTTGGTTAGGAGAAATTTAACCAGAGAAAATTTAAATTAAACAACGCCAACTGGACAAGGTTCTTAAATACAACTCTTGGCACCAGTGTAATCAACTAGCTGAAGAAGCAAGCAGCGGGTCACTTTACTTTGGGATGAATGCATTTCTATGGTATTACTCTTTCTCTGGGGCTCGGTGGCCAGTTCCAAAATAGAGTGTCCCCAGTACGACAAGGCTTGCGGCAGCAGCAGAGAGAGATGCAAGTTGTTTCGTTGATGCTTGGTTCTGCAGTGAGTGATCAGTACCCAGGTGAGTGGATCGACAAAGAAAGGATACACAGAATTGAGAACTACCTGAGGATTGTGGAAGTCAGTGAACCAGGAAGGTGGTGGGTTTGTGGTTCAGAAGGTTCATTCAGATCCGATGGGCAGGGTTTTTAAAAACATTTTTTTTTTATAAATGTTCTCTTTTTTTAACAAAACAACACAGAACAAAACCTCAGTGACGCAGATTTAAAAAAAAAAGTCAAATAAATTTAGGGGGCTTACATATTTTTGTAATGTTACAGTCCAGTCTAAGAGATGATAAATGCTCGAGACAAGACGGTGGACACATGCTCCTCCATATGGTCATGGAGAGGTTTCCATATCCAAAGATATGAAGTGGACAAGGCATGTTAAAAAGTCAAGTGAAATGTGTTCCAAAATGAGCTTTTGCCATTCAGAAACAGTAAGTGATTTTTTGGAAATCCATTGCCGTAAAATATTCCTTTGCGCACAAAAGGTTAGAATATTACATAACTTACTCTTGTTTTTGTTTTTAAAATGTTTACTCTGTAGACCAAGAAGAAGAGACACTGGATCAAGATCAATGTTAATTTGGATAATTTTCCTGATTTCAACCAAAATAGATTCCCAGTATACCTGGATCTTGGACATGACCAAAGACAATGTGTGAGGCTGCCTTCATGTATTTTACATTTAGGGCACAGTGAAGAGGACCCTGGTTTAATCTTAGACACTCATTTTGGGGCCAAGTGAGCTCTATGCAGTAGTTTAAGTTGCAAAGCCCAGGAGCGAGTTCCCCCTCTCTATGTCGAGCTCCTCTCCATGCCTTAACCGTGTTAACAGAAATTGGATTGTTACAGCATTTATTTATCGTTTTCATACTTTTTTTAAAAAAAAAGCAGACTTTTAAGAGGTCGGTCATATAACAAAGCTTCTATATCCAGCCACACTGGATCGATTTCCAGATATCCACTCTCCGGCATATAATAGAAAAGAACTCACTTGATATTTTTTGAGATCTGGAAAATCTAAGCCTCCCATGTCTCTTGGAAGCTGTAGTGTTGACATTTTTATGAACATTTTTTTGCTCCAGATAAAGGAACTAAACCAGCTCTTTAATTTTTGGATCCATTTTTGAATAAACAAAATAGGGATAATTCTGATTGGGTAAAGCAAGCAAGAATGTTCATTTTAAGAAATAAAATTCTGCCTAACCAGGATATGGGAAGACAACTCCATCGTTCAAGGTCTAGCTTAATTTTGTCAAAAAATGGGATAAAGTTTTCTCTTAACATCTGATCAAAGACAGGTGTGACAAATATACCGAGATATTTAAATCCTGCAGGAGACCACTTAAAAAGGCAGCTGGAAATGTAAAGTTGTTTACCCAAAGGCATGGCCTCAGATTTAGAGAAGTTTATTTTGTACCCAGAGAATGCGCCAAACTGATTAATAAATGTGATGTCTCTGCTTACTGAAATGGCCGGCCTAAAGAGAAACAACAAAATATCATCAGTATAACAAGAAATTGTATGAGCCCACCAATCAGTGTTGATTCCGAATACAGTGGGGTCGCCACAAATTGCTTCAGCCATGGGTTCAATTGCAAGAGTGAATAATCAGGGTGAGAGGGGGCAAGCCTGCCTGTTTCCCCTGCTCACCTCAAAATTGCTAGACCTAAGCCCATTTGTAATAACTGCTGCCAAAGGGCAACTGTAGAGGACTTTGATTCAGTCGATAAAGTTAGGACCTAACTCAAACTGGTGCAGAGTATGGAACAAGTATGGCCACTCAACGAGGTCAAACGTCTTTTCCACATCTACGGAGACCACAAGACCATCCACCGCCCACTGCCAACATAACTGAATTACGTTTAATAAATGTCTGAGGTTATTGCAAGAATTGCAACCCTCAATGAAGCTTGTTTGGTCCACCTTTACTAAGAGGGGTAAAAAGTTCTCCAGATGTGATGCCAGAATTTTGGACAGTATTTTCTTTTTTTTATAACTTTATTTTTCTTAATATTTTAAAGTACAGTCAAAAATTAAAAAAAACAAACAAACATACAAACAAAAAACAAATAATATTGCACATTGGAGGGAGACTCTATATTGGATAATATATAACAAAAAGAGACCCTTTATAATCAAAATTAGTCCTGCAACTTTGATATGGCATTAGTCCATTTATCCTGACATTGCTCTTCCTGTATCTTCAATCTATGTGAAAACATCTCCGTCTCAAATAGTGAGTTTACAGTCTGTATCCATTTTTTTGTGGTAGGGGATTCGGATCGATACCATTTCCTGGTTATTAGCTTTTTGGCCACCACCAACATAATTTTAAATAGATAACAATCATTCTTAAATATATTATTATCCAGGAGACCAAGATATAAAACCAAACCAGTCTTAGGTAATGAATAACCCATTGTTGTTACAATCTTTTGTGGAATTAGACAAAACCAAGCTTTCAATTAAACAGCATTTAATCATAAGAAGAGTAGCAGTTCTGCAAATAATCTAAATGTTGTGGAATATAGGGCCTTGTATTTATTCTCCCAGGCTTTATTTTATGTTCGATTATTATATCTTTATCATTTGTGTTTATCACCATTTTATATTTAGTCACCATTTTAAAACCTTTAACAAGTAGTTGTTTAGTTTATCTGGAAAGAGAGGTATGTGTTAGAAGCCCTGGATTTGAGCCACGGTGCCAGGCATGAAGGGGGAAGAAGTTGCCCTTTGACCTCCAGAGAAGAGGGACATCCTCTGAAGGAGGGGAGGGGACCTAAGCATTAAAACCAGAGAACATCATTTGTTTCCTCAGACAGTCTTTGGGGCACTTTGCTGACACTTTGAGGTGATGTGTTTTCCCACATTTTATTTGAAGATTGTCTCCCAAATGCAAGATGGGATTTATCTTTGTAATAACCAGTGTTTTCTCTTTGCTTTTGGTAAAATAAATATTTAAATTTAAGGTATTGTCTCCTTCCGGTCTCTTTCCATCAACCAACTTGGGTGAGGTGAAGGAGGAGGAATGCAGGTGAAAATCCTTACCTCAACACTTTTTATGTATGTTGTCCCAGAACTGTGCAATTCTGTGACAAGACCAAAAAATATATGTGTGGTTAACATTAAGTGCCCCACAATCTTTCCAAGACGATTGAGCTCTAGCTTTGAATTTACTAATAATTTTTGATGTTACAAAAAAATCTAATTATATTCTTCCAACAGTAGTCTCTCCAAATTCTGGAAGAGGATATTGTAATTTGGGTCTTCCAGATGTTCAACCAATCGTTTTCTGTTAACATAATTCCCAATTCCTTTTCCCTTTTTGTGTTAATATCCAATGTATTAGTACCTCTATTGTCTAACAGATATTTATGGAGTAAAGATACTGTTCTGTGCTTTTTACCCTTATAGGCCTCAATCAACATTTTGACTATCCCATTTTCATTTATATCTATTTTATGTTTGATCTCTTTATTAAAAAAATCCTCTAATTGTAAATATCTAAAATGATCTCGAGTTCTTAAATCAAACTCTTGCTGGAGTTCCTGAAAACTTTTAAAGTGTCCATCTTTATGGATTACACATAATGCTGTTAAACCTTTCCCTAGCCATTGTTTAAATTGAGGATCTTGAGTAAAATATTTATTGTAAGCTGGCCACTGTATCAAACATAATTGTCTGTCTAATTTACATTTTTGAATTATATGTAACCATTTACGCAGTGTGAAACTAGTAACAGTATTAACATTCTTAAGTGTTTTCTTAATAGTCTCAGTATCTCCAATAATACTCCGCAGTTCTCTTCCATGTAGATAGGTAGGTAGGTAGGTACATTTATTTATATAGCACTTTTCAGCACAAGGCGACTCAAAGTGCTTTACAACACAAGAACAAAATTACAGACAAAGTTACAGAACATGATAATGCAGTAATTAAACACAATGAAACACAAAAACTAAACAAGATAAACTAAACTAAGTGTACAGTTTGGATAAGTAATCTAAAACATGAGAATGCTAAGCTAATGATACCGAGCTTCCTAAATGGTACCAGACCCCCTATACGGCAGACATAACAATTACTAACTAAGGTCTAAACATAACTAAACTAAGGTACTAACATTACCAAGGCCCGCTAAACAGCCAACGTGAGAGATGCCAAGATAAACTAAACATGACTAAACTAAACTAAGGTACGAACTGTAACTAACAGTACCAAGGCCCTCTGAACAGCCAACATAAGAATTTCTAATATATATAGATAATCTAAATAAGGAACAACAGAAAGAAGGGAAAAAAAAGAAAAAAAGGCAAGTATGAGAATGTGTGTGTGTGTGTTTCCAGACACGGTAGAAAGCGGTGTAATGCATTGGTGTGTGCGTGTGTGTGTGTGTTTGCAGGAAAGTCCATGAATGTTCACAGGCAACGGAGGGGGGGAAAAGCTTCTGTTGACATAAATTCCATAGAGACTTGATAAGACTTTGGCTTTCACATTGGGAAGCCAAATGTAGATAATAACAGAGTTGTTTTGGAACAGGCTGACTTTGTTTTGAGTCTGCCTTGCTGGTACATTCTCGAATCCAAATAGACGAATTTCAGGTCCAATCTGTTGTTCCGAAACGAGCAGCTTCTCCAAGATTTTAACCTTTTCCATATTCTGAGTCCAGAAATTGCACGAGGAGACAGAGACAAGAATACGTCCGCCTTCCACCAGGGAAAAAAAATAAAAAATTTAAACTTTGTTCTATATTTTTCCATTTCGCTTCATAATTTTTAGCACTTATATTTAATATGGGACTTTGGGCAGCATGATAATATTCTTTAAAATCAGGTAATGCCATACCTCCTTTCTCTTTTCCTAATTGTAATATTTCAAATTTAATTCTAGGTTTTTTACTGTTCCATATGAATCTAGATATAATCTGATTCCATGTTTTGAACTGTTTGTCCGGAATCTCTATAGGTAATGCTAAGAAAAGATACAGAAACCTTAGTAGTACATTCATTTTTATAGTCTCAATTCTGGATGTAGTGGCACTCTGCGTCCCAATAGTTCGTTGTACCACCTTTGCAGTTTGTCTAACAACCAATATTTGAATCACTCGACTGAAACCAAGTCTTCTTTTATGATGTTTACTTAAGGAATTCAAAAAAGTACACTTACAAAAAAAAATAAAAGGCTCGGTACAGATCGGTCAAAAAATTGTGCTGCTTCCACCGTATCCAACTGCAATCTGAACTCAAACGTGCATACGGCCAATATTAATGTTACGCATTACGTAGTGGAAGCCAAATTACTTTTCACAATAAAAGCATCCTTTTACATTAACTAAGTTATACATTCTAGAAAATATACTCATCATGAATTTCTCAAAATTAAATTAAGCATATTTATACATTTTTAATCTAAATTATTATTCTATATGAACTCCCCATTAACTGGCTCTTACATTACCCGGCCCCTAATTGGTTAGGTTGGAAAACTAAGCAATTATAAACTTAAAACATCAAGAGCCAAAATCCTTAAACAAAAGAATGTCCACACATTAACTTGTCTTCTTCATTAGTCCTCTAGCGTAGCTCCCTGAAGCAGGCATAGCTTGTTCACTGGTCGCTCCAGCGTGCTGGTATTGGTCTTCAACTTTACTCTTCTCACTGTTCCATTTGAGTCTGGCAGTGTTTCAACTACTCTTCCCATGACCCAGGAGTTGCGGGGGGAGGAATTGTCCACCAAAAGCACTACATCGCCTGCCATGAAGTTTCTTCTGGGCGTCAGCCATTTCTGCCGCTCCTGAAGAAGTGGAAGATACTCGCGTGTCCAACGAGCCCAGAATAAGTCTGCGAGATATTGGACTTGCTTCCACCTTCTTTTGGTATAGATGTCATCTTTGCTGAAGACACCTGGAGGCAGGTTTGGTTGAGCCTTCAGAAGTAGCAAATGGTTCGGGGTTAAAGGCTCAATATCATTGGCATCGTCTGAAACACTTGTGAGCGGCCTGCCATTGATTATACTCTCGACTTCACACATTACTGTATGTAGACCGTCGTCATTCACTGACTGATCTTTCAGTAGGGAATTGAGGATTCTTCGTGCAGTGCGGATTTGCCTCTCCCAAACCCCACCTTGATGAGAGGCAGCTGGGCTGTTGAATATCCACTTTATCCCCTTTGGTTGTAGGATTCTCTCAATCCTTTCATTATCCAATTGTTGGATGGCTTCCCTTAGCTCTCGTTCTGCCGCCACAAAATTTGTGCCATTGTCTGACCTCATGGTGGTAACTTGACCTCTCCTACATACAAAACGGCGGATGGCATTTATGCAGGAGTCCGTATCTAGGCTGTCAGCAATTTCAATGTGCACAGCTCGGAGAGTGAGACATGTAAACATTACCCCATATCTCTTGACAGTACCCCGGCCCCGTTTAACCTCAAACGGGCCGAAGTAATCAACACCAGTGTTCGTGAAAGGAGGTTGGTCTGGAAGAAGGCGATCTTCAGGTAAGCTTGCCATCTTTTGCTCACCAACCTTGCCAGTCATCCGACGGCACACCACGCATTGACCAATGATTTTCCTGATTGCGGAATTGGCTTGTGGAATCCAATATTTCTTTCTTATTTGTGCCAACACATAATTGCGTCCACAGTGGCCTGTTCTTTGATGTACGTCTCTCAAGATCAAAGTGGCAACTTTGCTATGTTTAGAAAGAATCACTGGGTGTTTGGCACTTTCTGGCATAGCAGACTTGTTAAGTCTTCCACCTACTCTTAAGGTGTCATCTTGAAGGATCGGGTCAAGTTTATACAGCACACTGTTGCGGCTGAGTTGGCTTCCATTTCTCAGGACCTTGATTTCTTCCTCAAAGTGTTGTCTTTGACTGAACTGTATTATTTCTGTTTCAGCAGCGTCCAGATCATCCAAGGTGAGTATTGTCTTTTTAGTTTGAAATTTCTTCATATGTTGTTCTAACCTTTTTCTTTGTTTTTCAGGGTCAAGTTCAGTCTGGCTGATTGTTCTTAATGCCTCTTTGCGTTCTTCTTTATGCTCCCTCAAAGCATCCTTTACCTTTACAATCCAAGCCACTGATCGTTTCAGTTTGTTCCAATCCGAGTGATAGGTAAGTAGCTGGTTCATTGGTGCCATACCTTCTTCAACTTTGACCATGTGAACAGCGACTGTATTCTTGACCTCCGGGTCATCTTCTAGACTTTCCTTCTTTCGCACAGGCTGTTCTGGCCAATCCTTTTCATTCAGCAGAAAGTCTGGTCCACTTAACCACATTCCTCCTTCGACCAAGCTCTTTGCCTTCAGGCCTCTGCTGGCTTGATCTGCAGGATTCTCATTTGTTCTGACATACATCCATTGTGAGGGCTTGGTTGCTTCTCGGATCATTGAAACTCTGTTAGCAACAAACGTTTTAAAACGTGCCGTGTCACTGTCGATGTATCTAAGCACCGTAATGCTGTCTGTCCAGAAGACAGATTGTTGCAGTAGTATTTGCAATTCTTCGTGCAACATCTTGTCGACCTTTACTGCTACAACCGCCGCGGTCAACTCAAGCCTAGGGATTGTGACTTTCTTCAGTGGGGACACTCTTGCTTTTCCCATAAGGAAAGCACAGTGTTTCTCGCCATGTTCATTCTCCAGCAGTAGATAAGACACAGTGCCGTAGGCGTATTCTGAGGCATCCGAAAAATGATGCAACTGCGCTGAAGTAGTGCATCCGAAGTTGATGGGTTTCAAACATCTACTCACATGGAAATTGGAGAGGTAGGTGACATCTTCAAGCCATCTGCTCCACTCTTCATCATGCTTTCCATCCAGTTTTTCATCCCAGTCGAGATGTTCCTTACAGAGATTTTTCAACAAAAGTTTAGCAGGCAAAATAACCGGCGACAGAAAGCCAAGAGGATCGTAGATGGAGTTGACGATTGACAAGATACCTCTTCTGGTCACTGGCTTGTTTTGCAGCTCTATTTTGTACAGGAAGGTATCCGATTCTGTGTCCCACTGCACACCAAGTGTTCTTTCCACTGGTAAAGTGTCGTGTCGTAAATCCAGGTCACTGACTTCAGTGGCTCTGTGCTCTGCAGGGATTGACGTTAGCACCTTTCTGCTGTTGCTCATCCATTTTGTTAAGGTAAACCCTCCTCTGCTACACAAAGCTTGAAGTTCCTTGACCAGTCTCACTGCATCGTTTTCTGTAGCTACACTTTTCAGGCAGTCGTCTACATAGAAATGGCGCAGGACTGTCTGAACTGCGTCTGGAGATACAGTGTCCTTGTGATCCTCCGCAGTTCTTCTCAGTGCATATGAGGCCACACTTGGAGAAGAAGTGGCTCCAAAAAGATGCACTGCCATTCGGAATTCCTCCACTGGCTCATCTAATCTGCCGTTGGGCCACCAAAGAAAGCGGAGTAAGTCTGCATCTTGTTCTGGCACATTAACTTGGTAGAACATTGACTCAATGTCTGCCATTATTGCTACAGGCTCCTCCCGGAATCTGAGGAGAACACCAACCAATGTGTTGGTAAGATCGGGCCCCTGGAGCAACTCACTATTCAGACACCGATCCTGGTAGGAGGATGTGCAGTCAAATACCACCCGAAGCTTCTTCTTTTTCGGGTGATAGACTCCATGGTGCGGTATATAGAACACCCTGTTGTCCTCTCGGGTCAGTTGGTTTGTTGGAACCCGGACTGCGTAGCCCTTGGTAATGATTGTTTCCATGAAGTTCTTGTAATCTTCAAAGAACTCAGGACTCTTCCTGAACTTCCTTTCCAAAGACGCAATGCGTTGCTCCGCCACACTACGATTGTTAGGCATCTGGAGCTTCTCATTACGGAGTGGCAATCCGACACAGTAATGCCCATTCTTAAAAACTGTTGTCTTTTCCACATACTGCAAAAAAGCTTTGTCTTCTTGAGACAGCTCTTCCTTGTCCTCATAATTGCGTTCCGGGAAGTCAGTGTTGTACTGTTGGATCAACAGATTCTCTATCTCCACCAATGAGATTCTGTTCACGAATGAGTGAGGTGTTTCACTCTCCACTTCATTTCTCCTTACAGGTCCACTCACAACCCAGCCTATGGTTGTCTTGATGGCATAAGGACCTCCATCCTGGCCGTTAATGATGCGCCAGGGCTTCATCGCTTTTGAACAGTTTGCTCCAATAAGTAGGCCTACATCAGCTTTTAACTCTGGCAAGTTCACTTCACTTAGGTAAGGCCACTGTTGGATATCAGACTGCTTGGGTATGTTTCCGGCATGAACAGGTATGCTGCTGTGAGTAAAAACCTTGGGCAACTCTACGTACATACTGTCCTCCAGCCCACACACTTTGAGCTCTGATAGAACCAGACTATCCATAAGCTTCTGGTTTTCTGGTGCATCTTGACCCATGGTGCTGAGACGTATTTTGGTTGGTTTCCCTTGCACATTCAATTTCTTTTGCAGGTCTTCCGTGCAGAATGTTGCCGTGCTTCCCGGGTCTAGAAAGGCGTACGTTTCTACATACTGTTCACTGTTTTTCGACTTGACTTTCACCGGTACTATCCACAGCACACAATCAGCTTCTCCGGCCCCTGTGAGGGCGCAAGACTCCTGTGTGATGGGAACCTCAGCAACTAGCAACTCTTCACCAGTAACGCCATCATTCTTTCTTAATGAGGCGGAACTGCAATCTTTTTCTTTGTGCAGAATATCAGGGTGCTTAAATCCACATTCCTTGCACTCCATTTTTCGTTTACAGGTTTTACTGAGATGTCCAGGGATCAAGCAACCAAAACATAGACCCTTTGATTTTAGGAATTCCACTCGTTCTTGATGAGACTGGCCTTTGATCTTACTGCATGAAGCAAGAGCATGTGACTGCTGACAGTACAGACAGGGTTTATCAAAGGCGTTCACCGCTTTTCCATTGCTCGCAGGCTTGACCTTGGCAGTTCTTTCTTGAGGCTCTTTGGATTCAGGAACTACATTGGTTGCAAAACTGCTTCCACGAAACTCCTTTTTCACCGCTTGCTTTCCCTTTTGGTTCATCTTAGCAGCTATGGGTGAGCGACTATCTGATATGTCACCAAAGAGAGGATCAATTGCTATTTTAGCTTGGCGGTCTATGAAGTTCACCAAATCAGTAAATCTGGCCCTGTGACCACGTTGTTCTTTGAGGTTGAAAGCTTCTGTTCGCCAACGTTCTTTCATTTTGTAGGGCAGTTTGGATATCAATGCGCGCAGATTGGTAGGATTATCCATCTCTTCCAAGAACTCAATATCTTCCATAGAGTTACGACATCCTATCAGGAACATTGCGTAAGCATTTAATGCCTTCCCATCCTCTGCTTTCACTTGTGGCCATTTGAGAGCTTTCTCCACGTACGCACTGGCGATCCGAAGCTCATCTCCATAATGCTTATGCAGAAGTCGCTTGGCTTCTTTGTAGCCCTTGCATGGTGTCATGTGAGCGCAACTACGAACGAGCTCTTGCGGCTCACCATCTGTGAACTGTTCCAAGAAATATAGTTTATCTTGGTCATTGTCTGTTTTCTGCTCTATGGCATGTTCAAATGCTCTCATGAAAGACTTGAACTGCAGCGCATCACCTTTGAACACAGAAATGTCCTTTGTTGGTAGCTGCGAAAGCTGTTGTTGCTTTACTAACAATTCAGTTATTGCGTTCTGCTTCTGCATGACTGACACAATATCATTCCCTGTTTGTGTTCTAGAAGTTTGGTTTGAAACTGGCGATGCTAGGTGTGGTATTTGTGTACGCTGCACTTGTCTTGGTGCATGAACATTCATTGTAGCATGTTGCGGTAGCGACATGCTAACTCTTTCCTTTTTTATGTTTCCACTTATTGATTTTTGCACTGACACGTGACTACCTCTGTCATCTTCCAACGTTTCATACTCTTTAAGCACTTGTATTCTTGCTTGGCTTTCAGCTAATGCCGTCTCCAGTTCTAATTCTTCCTTTTCAGCTTTAATTCTAATTTCTTGGAATTGAAGCTCCTGTTTTTTCCTCAACGCTTCTTGTCGTTTCGTTAGAGCGGCATGCTCTGCTTCCTGACGGGCACGCGCGGACGATACACGTGAGGTGCTGGAAATGTTACTTACATGAGAGTGTGCTTTAGCAACATTACTGAACCCTATCTGTGAAACACTGTCACTAGGCAAAACAGTATCTTCTTCATCTATTAGGTTTTCCCCCTCTGTGGAATCATGCACTCCTGTCAGCCATCTTTTAGTTTCTTTCATGAAGCCTGTTATCTGATCCATTTTAGGTTCGTACCAATTATTTTGGTCGTGAAATTTGTCCTCTTCAGACAACAGATTGTAAACTTCCATATTGAGCCTATTAAACTCGTTTAGAGACTGTGCAAAATCACCCTCCATCTTACGCTGAACACTTTCCACATTTTGAGCATCACACTTCAATGTCTCTATCTCTTTAATTTGGCTGGTTAGAGTGGCTAACGTTCGTCTTCTTAATGCTATGAACCGTTGTATTCTCTCCTCAGCGCCCTTCTCAGTTAGCTTGCGCTCTCTCCTCTGTTCCAATTTATCCTCACCACGCGTGTCAGCATTTCCGTCAGCCATCTTATAATCGCGGAGTTAATGTGCAGTAAGCAGGCACAAAGTTTAAAGCACGTACTTCAAAGTTGCCTTTCTTGTCTAACTGAGTGCAAACAAACTGTTCATATATCACAAAAGCTCCACATTGACCGAATCCGTTACTGACATGCACACGTGTCTCGGACAATTAACTGCATTCAGTGGAATTTTACGACAGGCTTTAGCTTCAATTTTCGTCAGCGCTCCTTCATCCATCCGTATATTGTCTTTTCTTTACAATATTCAAAGATAAAGAAGCCTTTTCGTTACCTTTTCTTGGAGAATCATTCAAAAGGTTACCCGTTTCAGTCTCTTTTTTCTCTCTGCGAGGCGCTTTTCTCATCAGCCGCGTTGTCCAGGCAAAAGGAAAGGCGCTCCATTAGCAATTTTTTGACTTTATATAGTGGCACTCTGCGTCCCAATAGTTCGTTGTACCACCTTTGCAGTTTGTCTAACAACCAATATTTGAATCACTCGACTGAAACCAAGTCTTCTTTTATGATGTTTACTTAAGGAATTCAAAAAAGTACACTTACAAAAAAAAAATGAAAGGCTCGGTACAGATCGGTCAAAAAATTGTGCTGCTTCCACCGTATCCAACTGCAATCTGAACTCAAACGTGCATACGGCCAATATTAATGTTACGCATTACGTAGTGGAAGCCAAATTACTTTTCACAATAAAAGCATCCTTTTACATTAACTAAGTTATACATTCTAGAAAATATACTCATCATGAATTTCTCAAAATTAAATTAAGCATATTTATACATTTTTAATCTAAATTATTATTCTATATGAACTCCCCATTAACTGGCTCTTACACTGGAACTAAAGTTTAGAGTCAGCACATCCCACCTTCTAATATCATTCCTAATTTCTTGGTCCGCACTAATAAAGTTAGCCTTATATAAATCATCCATATTTTTTGTTAATTTTATACCCAAGTATGTCATCTTTTTAGAATACCATTTCAAATTATAATTTCCACGTATCGTTTCAGATGGTGTATAATTGAACGTCAAAACCTGTCTTTTTCAAGTTTAATTTATATCCTGAGTAGAAGCCAAACATCTCTAATTGATTGATCAGACAAGGCAGTGAATTTTCAAGGTCTGATAAATAACAAATTACATCATCAGCAAATAAACCAATTATATGGGACTCTTTATGTATATCAATACCCTTAAGATCTTTGTGTTGCCTTATAAATTGCAAATAATATTGGTGATAACAGTATTTTCAGATCTGCATTAAGTAATGAAATGGGTCTATAAGACCCACAATTTTCTGAAGGTTTGGATTTTTTAGGAATTAAGGATATATCATTTATCATGGAAAAATAGGGCTTTAATATGACAACAGTGGGTAGGGTTAAATCGGGTAGGTTTAGAAATTTTGGTGTCTCAAGAATTTTGTCTCCCATAGTTCATAATTTTTTTCCATCCCCATCAAAAACTAGTCTTGAGCAACGGCTGCTAGATTCAGCAGCACATCTGCTGCTGATGGTACTAAGCTATCATGCTACTCTTTGACTAAACCATGTTGCATTGCACACTTTTTTTATTAGTAGCAAATTATATCTTATCAAGGTATATCAATTATTGGTCTTTGTTTGCTGAAATCGCAGTCAAAGTGTGATCAGGATACCTGCAACTTTGGCATACTGAAATGACTGTGAACCTAGTTTAAAATTCAACATGTCTTGTTGACAGTTGTGAAGCTGCATAACCTCAATGCCAGATTTGGTTTCAGTGTTGTGGAATGAACATCCATCCACATATACTCCTCAAGGTCCAGCTCCACAAGGACCACTAGGTTGGTCAGTATGGGCCTAGTGAAAATCCCTAATGAGCGAGTTGTCAATAATGTGCCATAAAGGGACCCAAAACCACTTCTTTGGACTGTAGCACTCCCAGTCAACCAAGAAGTGTAGACCACGACCCCACGTTCAAGACCGGAGGAGACATCTAACAGTTTAGGCCGGGCTGCCATGGATGAACCGGATGGATGGTGGAGGCTGGAGAAGGCTACAAATGTGACATGGACACATGGAATGTGGGATGGACTCTTAGAGTTCTGTGAAAGGCAGACCCAGACAGCCACAGAGTTGATGATCTTTGAGATGGAAAATGGTCCAATGAAACGGGGCGCCAACTTGCAGTTCTCAATCCAGAGAGAAAGGTTTTTGGTGGACAGCCATACTCTCTGTCCAGCATGATAGGCACGTGTGGGAGTTTATCATTTGTTGGCTGATCTGGAATACACAGCAGATGTTTTGAGAAGTGCCCTGCAGGCCTGATTCCATACCTTTTGGCATGGGCGAGCTGCAGCATGGGCTGAGGAAACCATGGATGTTTATTTTCCGAGGGTGAAAAATGGGGGCTGGAATCTGTAAACCGCATAAAATGGAGACCTGTGACACAGGAAGGGATAGAGTTTAGAGTGTATTTGACCCACAGTATCAGGTTTTCATAAATTGTCAAAGGTGAGCAACTCGGCAACAGACAGACACAGGAGACGGAGAATAAGGTAAGTTGCTTCATTTACAGTGCGGGTTGGGGGGGGTGGATCTGGAAAGGAAGGTCTAAGGTGAGTATACTGTTGTTAGCGAGAATACTGTTGTCAGAATATTGACCGGGAAATTGCTCTTACGGGAAAGTGAGTAAGACTCAGCATGAAGGAGAGGTTAGGGGTTCCGGTGATAAGTATTTACAGGTGGATTGTTCCCAGGTAGGTTGGTTCCTGACAGAGGCAGACAGGCTTCAGTGCGGATTGGATTGGGTGAGTGGCTCTCGGATAAGTCCTTAGGAAGACGGCTGAGGAAGATCATTCACAGGAAGCTCCAGGAGGCAGACACTCAAACGTAAGTGATGCTTCAGCGCCAATCTGATCCTCCAAACAGCCTTAAGAACCCTGAGGGCTGATGATCCAAATCCGCTGCAGCTGGCAAAGATTAAGCTGCTGACCAATCAGGAACACAGGAGAGCAAAACAGGAAGCAACATGGCAGAATGCCACACACGGCAGGTTCATCCAGAGCTGTGCCTCCACCTCCTGGTTGATGTACCCCGGGGACCCCGGTCAGAGATGTTGTCAGAGAAAACACCATGCAATCTAAAAACTTTGTGGGATAGTACCTCTGCAAGCTCCTTGTAGGTTAATAGCTTGGTAAGGGGAACCAGGTGAGTCATTTTGGATAAACAATAGTAAGTAATACAGAGAAGTTATTGGAAGTGGCCAGACCTGTGATGAAATCCATAGATATGTGAGACCAGGGACGTTGGGGTATGGGTAGAGGCCGCAGATACCCAGCGGCGTGTTGCCATAAGGGTTTGGCCTGACAACAGGTCTGACGGGAGAAAACAAACTCCCTGATGTCCTTGAGATTAGTCTTCCACCAGAATCGACTGTGGATAAGTGTCAAAGTCTTGGACACCCCTGGGTGACAAAACAACTTGGATACATGATATAACTTGAGTACCTCAGGGATGAGATGATCTGGGATGAAACAATGATCCTTGGGGCAGTTCAGCAGGACCTGTTGTCATTGGTTGGCATCCATAATCCTTCTCTCCCTTTCCAGACAAGTTATCACCAAATGGATAGTCCTGGGTAAGATGTAAACCTCCTTAGAATCCTGATTGGTATCTGATGTCTCATGAAGCTATGAGAGGGCATCTGGTTTGGTGTTCTTGGATCCAGGTCTGTAAGAAAGTGTGTAATTGAAATGTGAGAAGAAAAGAGCCCACTTGGCCTGCCCGGGGTTGAGTCTTTTAGCTGACTTGAGGTATTGCAGGTTCTTGTGGTCTGTCCAAACCAAAAAGGGCTCCTTAGCTCCCTCCAGCCAAAGCCTCCACTCCTCAAGTGCCAGTTTGACTGCAAGTAACTTATGGTCTCTGACATCATAATTCCTGGAACTCTGGAAAATAATGCACATGGGGAATTTTGCTATCTGAATATCTTTGACTGCATATAGCACATACCCCAGAGTCAGAAGCATCAACTTTCACAATAAACTGTAGATTGAGATCCAGAGAATAGAGAATGGGAGCTGAGGTAAAGAGAGTCTTGAAGCGGTTGAATGCTTGTGTGTCTCACTTAAGCCGGATTTTAATAGATGTTAAGGCATGGAAAGGGGAGGCGACTGCACTATAGTTCCTGATAAATCTTCTATAAAGATTGGCGAAACCCATAAATCTTTGTAGTTACTTATGATCTTGTGGAACAGGCCAATTTTTAACTGAAGCTACTTTGCAGGGTTCCATAGCGATTTGGCTGGGGCTGATGATGAAATCAAGCAAAGAGGTAGTGAAATCAGGAAATTCACACTTCTCAGCCTTGATGAATAATTTGTTCTGGAGAAGGCAAAACATAACTGACTTGACATGAGTTTGGTGCATGGGAAGATCCTTGGAAAAGATAAGGATGTCATCCATTGTAGATAAAAACATAATGACCCACCATATCTCTGAGGACATCATTAACCAGGGCCTGGAAGATGGCGGGAACATTGGTTAACCCGAAAGGCATGAGTATTATAGTATGAGTATTGAAAGCTGTTTTCCATTTGTCTCCCTACTTAATAGGGTCGATGATAATGCTAAGATGATAAACATTTGTTAGATCGAGCTTAGTGAAAATGGTGGACCCTTGAATGCATTGAAAAGCTGAGTTCATGAGAGAGCGAGGATACCAGTTCTTAATGGTGATTTTGCTTAATCCCCTGTATTCAATACATCTTTCTTACCCACAAAGAAAAAAACTGCTCCGGTGGGGGATGATAAAGGGCAAATTATGTCAGTCTTTAGGGTGTCGTCAATGTAGTCCTTCATGGTCTGTTCCTTGGGAATTGATAAAGAGTACAATCTGCCTCTGCGGGAAAAGTGCCAGGTATCAGGGTTTGGCTTTGTCAAAGGTGAGCAGACAGAAGACGACAACAGACTCAGGATAAGGTAAGTGACGGTTTTTATAGTGTTAGTGAACTTATATACAGAGTTGTGAACTCTCCAAGCAGGATTCTGAAACAGGTGAGGTAAGTGGTGACTTGATTTGAATCCAAGGTTTTATGGAAGAACAGATGACGTGTTATTGTGATTGTTTCTTACAGATTGACGTGGATCCAGGAAGGAGGAGAAGAAGGTCCATGTCATAGTTTTGGTGTTTTGTTTTATTGTTTTGCTTTGTTTGTCTTTTGATTTGGTTGTCTTTTAGGTTTTCTGTGTTCATGTCTGGTCACTGTTCACCTCCTCAGTGTTTTTCCATTCATGCCTGCCACGCCCACCTCACCTGCTCCTCGTCTAGTCCACAGCTGCACCCAATAATCACCTCTCCCTTAGTCTTTTAATACCGGTCTCAGTTCACCACTCTTCACTCGGTCATTCCTCTCGTTACCTCGCTCCATGCTACGTTTGTTTTTGCTTTGCCTCGCCTTGTTTGGATTTTGTATTTAGTTTCCTTTTGCTGCCACGCCAGCACTTTGTTTTTGTAAGTTTTTACTTTAATAAATTTATTTTCATTTAGAGATGACTAGTCTGTGTTTATGGTTGCCAACAATGGGGTTCACAGATCAGTCTCCTGGATTATCTGGTGAAGGAAATGGCCATCAATGGCCAACACCTCCTGTCTCCTGGGTCTAGGTCAGAGCTTGCGATTCAAAGACCTGACATAAATGTCCATAAATTCGGATTCAGACCCTGAGTCCACAAAGACGGTAGGTAGGTAGGTAGGTACATTTATTTATATAGCACTTTTCAGCACAAGGCGACTCAAAGTGCTTTACAACACAAGAACAAAATTACAGACAGAGTTACAGAGCATGACAAGATAACTAAGCT
>NC_051446.1:2214724-2216105 GCF_001649575.2 Kryptolebias marmoratus
CGGTAGGTACAGTCTTCCACTCCTGCCAGGAATCCACTGTATATCCAGCGAGACATATCCCGAGACTGGACTCTCCTTCACCCAGTCTAGAAAATTGTATCAATTGCGTTGAGAAACCAGCTGATCAGATCCATATTCCTTAAATTCCTTAAATTAACCCTGACTGCCCGATCTGTATTGGTTCCTTTGACTCCTTTCTAGGAGAACTTTGAGAGGGCTGAGAAAGAAGCCAGAAAGGAGAGAGATCATATATGCTACCTTGGCTCTTTCAGAAGGAAACAATGATAGTTGGAGCTCAAAGTGAATCACACACTGAGTAATGAAAGGGTGGCATTGACTATGATCCCCACTGAAAGCCTCAGGGGGAGTCAAACCGGGCTCATGAACTGGTGATACCTGGTATTGAGCAGATGGTCCAGTGGGTCAGGCAGTAGCAGAACTCTGGAGAAGAGGGCACAGTAAGCTTAGAAAGAATAGACATCATTTCCTGCATATTGATTTTAAACTTGGTAATATCTGTTTCGACCCCTAAGCGCCACTACTGTACGAACAACAGATCCATGATGGCCAGATAATACTGTAATGACTCCCAGAGAAGACCCGTAAATTCAGCCACAACACAGGAGTGTAAAATCACCAAAAGGTTTTTTCTTAACAAGGAACGAAACAGGGAATTTTATTCTTGTCCATCAAAAGCTGCCCTGTCTTGCAGAGCAGCAGTCGGGAGTGCCATGACTGGGATGATGTCAGTGGGGAAGCCCGGGAAAGAAAGGGAATCCTAAGCTTGACTCGGAGGAGGAGTGGGTTGGTGGGGAAACACTTCTGCGTTCTTCTTCTGTCTGAACACAACAGAACAGACACACAAAATTCTCCAAAGGAGAAAACAAAATCCAAACATGTAATCCTTTAACAAGCACAGATCGATAACAATGAGGCAGAAAGAGAGTTACTTAGCCAAGGGGTGAGGCTTGAATCATAGGTCCATTTTCCAGGCCAAGGTCTAAGTCCAGTTATCATAATAGCAGAGACAATCCAGCATGGGTGAGGCAAAAAAGGAGAGATCCGTGAGACAAAAGTTGGTAGAGGCAGTAGAGACAAAATACATGACTGGGTTGAGCGGTCAATGGAGTAGAATGTGGGTGGTGGTGGCTCCTGCCAGACGCATGAAGCAGCCTCTCTGTTAGACAGTTATACGCAGACTGATTTGGGAGAGATTAAAAGTTCCGACCCCCCTCCCAGAAAAATCACATGACCGGAATTTCATTGGCTACCTGCCTGTGGTGTCAGAACTGGCTTGGGGGCTGACTGACCGGAGCTATAGGCTTGCAAATGAGGGGAGGAGACTTTCATGACTTTACGCATGGGAAATTAGAGGGGCTCT
>NC_051446.1:2216179-2229956 GCF_001649575.2 Kryptolebias marmoratus
ATGGGAAATTAGAGGGGCTCTAGGGGGGGCAGAGAGCAACCCAGTTGGTCAGACGAAACGTCAATCAAAAGTGGCGCCAAAACACCGCTATTTTGAAATTTAAGTTCATAAAAACAATAAATGTAGCAAAAACTATACAGATTTGAATAGAAAAGGCAGTAAACGGCCCATGGGCGGGCCGCCACGTGGTAAGGGGTTAATGTAATCTATTCAAAGCATTCTTCTGACATACCCGAAATGGTCATTTCTCTTGACGCCGAAAAAGCATTTGACAGGGTGGAGTGGGAATACTTGTTTGTGGTTTTGAAGAAGTTTGGATTTCTTGGATTCGTCTCCTCTACACATCTCCCAAAGCCAGTGTCCATACTAATGATATATATTCAGATTATTTCTCTCTTGGCCACGGAATACGTCAAAGCTGCCCGTTGTCGCCTTTGCTTTTCACTATTGCAATTGAGCCTTTGTCTATTGCACTGCGTACATCTCCCTCATTTAGAAGCATGGCATATTTATTTATTTATTTTACTTTCCATTAGGTTGACTTCGAGCTGAGATGAAGGCAGGTTGGGTTTGTTTTTTTGTTTTGTTTTGTTTTATAGTTATATTGTTTAATTTTTCTTTTCTGTTGGGGGGAAAAAGGGGGGGCTGAAATTGCTGGATTGTAATTTTGTATATTTGGAATTATTATTTGTGTGCAATGTTTTGTCAATATTGTACTGAGTGTATTGTATTTTTTTTCTCTCCTTCTTTTGGCTCTAATAAAAATAAAAATAAAAAATACATGACTGGTGGATATCTACAGGTTATGGTTTTGGATAATCTGGTGACCATTAAGAGACAGAGGGGAGCTTAAGTACGGAGAGATCCAGGTGAACCAGGAAGACAATCAGGTGAAGGGCAGGTGAATTGAATGACACTGATAATTAGAGGCATGGCAAGGAAACATGACTTGAGACAAAACAGTTAGATATGAAAGTGAATATTACAGTGGTCATATCATTGCAGATATTCTGATCAAAATATTGATGATGTGCGTCCTCAAGAGTGATGGTGATTTATGCAGGCACATGAGCCAAAGGAACTTTGTAGGACCATGAGCCAAGAA
This sequence comes from Kryptolebias marmoratus, assembly GCF_001649575.2. Lineage (NCBI taxonomy): Eukaryota > Metazoa > Chordata > Actinopteri > Cyprinodontiformes > Rivulidae > Kryptolebias > Kryptolebias marmoratus. The sequence continues at coordinate 2,217,285 of NC_051446.1, forward strand.
ACTTCACAAGCATTGGTTACCACACAATGTCTGATTCATTAGGTATTAAGAAATGTCACTGGTTGGTGTTGTCTCCACAATGGTCTTTTGTCCACCTCACTGCTTTACTGCACACTCAGTGCCTAATAGTGCTTTTTGCACAGACTGAGTATTTAACTTCAGGGCCTGCTAATGTCTTACTAGAATAGGCTAACATGTGTTTGTCTTTCTCATATATCTGGTATAAACCGATAATCAAGATAATTAAGTGTGCTATTCTCAGCACATTTCTTCAGAATCAGAATCCTGAAATTCTGATTCTGAAGAAGTGTGCTGAGAATCCAACCTAGTCCACCACTGCTCTAGATGGAATTTTTTGTTGTAGTTTGGATATGTGAGACATGGTATTGAGCACAATTTGGCTTTAAGGGCATCCATGGCCTGTTACTGTGTTTCAGTTCAAATAAAAGGCACATCCTTTTCATTAAGTTCTGTCAGAGATTTTGGCAAGTCAGGGTAGTTTTCTATGAACTGACTGGAGTAGTTACAAGGTCCAAGAAAACTGCAAAGTTTAGTGAGATTAGTTGTTATGTTAATATTGACAATAGGCTGAGTTCTGCTTAGCTGGGGCTATACAATTGGTGTGGCCCTGGACATGTTTTCTGTCAATTAGGAACGTCAAAGCAGATATCAAAATACAAGTCTTGCACTCTCGAGATTTGTTCGAGTCGCTAACAAAATCATAAAGGGTTCAAGTTGGATTTCAGGTGCCTGCTATAACTGACTATTTCGAAAGAAAAATTCTCACACCAATTTTTTGTGTATGTTCAAAATTCAAGTAACAAAACTGCAAACTTCTGCAACTCAGTTGACGAAAATTGATAATCTCAGCAAACATGAGATATTCTGGAGGCTCCCTGATAAGGGCACTCCATCAACTTAACACAGACCAGTGATATGCCTCATTTAATCTTCTCTAATACTAATCACTAATCCTTCAGTAGCAGCTCTTGGATTTAAGTCAATGTTTTTCATTTAATAAAAAAAGTGTTTCAGAAATAGAACAGCAATCTACTCACAGGTAGTGTCCTTCAAATGCAGCTCGATGGATGGGCAGCTGGGAGCTCAAGTTTGGAATGTTTGGATTTGCTCCATGGTGCAGCAGGATGTTGATACAGTCTGGATTCCCTGCACCAGCAGCATCATACAGGACACTGTCACCATTGGGTGCTTGGGCATTTACATCAGCACCTAATGTAAAGACAGAAACATTTTAACAAACAGCTTTGTAAATCAATTCATTTACACAGTGAGAGAAAAGGTGGTTTACTTTAGATAGTAAGAATGTTGTTCAGTATTATTTCCTGCAACAAGCTGGTTGCTCTTTTTGAAGTCAAGATTGAGAGAGGAAATTCCATTAGCAAGCCAGAGTCCAGATCCATGTGAGAAGATTCCATGTCCTCCATGAAACTACACCTGGAGCTGCAACAGTCATCATTTTGATAGATAAGCGGTGGGATTTCAACTTAATACACTACAGTTTTAGAGTATAAGACCTCTTCAATCAAACTTGTATACATAGGCAGAGTTTCAGGGAGAATATGCAATCTTCTCAAATGGATCTGCAAAATTTAGCAGTATTTGCTTCCTAGTCAGCAGAGTTGTGAAAGCTTTTAAGTCCTTTTAAGCAATAAATAGATCCAAGTACGGTAGGCTACACCCTAAATACAAGAGTTAAAATACTTGAAATGATATCCTCTCCAGTTACATTGTACAACATAATAAAAATTTCAGACAAAGTGGGTGATTAGTGGGGCAGAGTCAGTAGCGCAAAAGGTGGGTATGCATTGTATGCAACGCATAGGGGCGCTGTACTAGAGGGGGTGCCAAAACTCCTTATAAAAATTTTGGTATTAGTCTTTAAAGTAACAGAATTTGCACATAACTTACTTTTGGCTGTCTGACAGGAACTTGAAATATTAAATCTGGTGTTATGATCAGTTACTCAGTACTTGAGCAGACTTTTTACAAAATACTTTTTACACTTGCTTATTTAAAGATTAATCTTCTTCTGCTTAACATGTTGAAGTTATACTACTCTGATTGGTGTACAATTTTGGATACTCTAACCCACCTCTGTAATAATTTTTACAAAAAACTCCTACAACACCACATGTGGTTTATGTCAGTATGCTTCAGCCAAAATTTGTCTAGAGTGGTCCGGTACTAGGCAAGACTATGTGAAGCAGTTAAGAGATTTTTTTTGATAACCCCTCTTTTTGACTCTCAGGTCAATCGGAGTTTCTGTTTTGTTTCACTGAATGTGGGTTAAGAGGCTACCGGAAGTGATGTCGGAACCTACGAACCGTCCGGGAACCACAGAAACCGGGCACGAGTCCCTCCTACACACGCTGTGTGAGAGTCAACAATCAGAGACAGGACGTCTCGATCAGTTAACGGCGCTAACACAAGATATCCACCAAAGACTGTCCTTCCTGGTGCAGCCCACGTCACCCGCTCCGGCTTCCGCTTCCACCATCGCTGCTGCAGCACCGTCTACTCCAGCAGCCGCTCACTTCCAAGAGGTCCTGTCTCCAACTCCTGAACATTTTTCTGAACATGTTATCTGTTTTAAGAGTACTGGGTTTTTGCTGCAGTGTTCGCTGGTTTTTTCTCACTCTCCGCAGTCATTTTTCGACAATGCGTCAAAGATCTATTACATAATAGGCCTGCTAAGAGACAAAGCGCTAAGGTGTGCCGAAGCTAAATATAGCTGTAGAACTATTAGCCACCCCCCGTTTAACCAGTTTGTGGAGGAGACTTTTGGCCATAAATATAGTGAATCCAAAATAACAAGAAAACTATGGAGTTTAAAACAAGGACAAAGGTTGGTGGCACAATTTGCCATCGATTTTAGGACCTTAGCAGCCGCTTCCGGTTGGAACTCGCAAGCTTTAAAGGGAGCATTTATCAACGCACTCTAAGAGCCCCTGAAGGACCAATTAGCTGGAAGGGATGAACCACGATCACTGGAGGAATTAATAACACTCACCTTCTGACTGGACAATCACTTACGGGAATGACAACGGGAGAAGGACTACAAGGCTCAGTTCACCGACTTCTCCATCACCCCTTCAACTCACAGCAACCGGATGGGGGAGTCAAGTTCCTCCAAAGCAGAACCAGAAACCATGCAACTTGGACAGGCTAGGGAGTGCTTCTACTGCGGTGACAAGCGACATTTCCATTCCAGATGCCCATTTTTGGCAAAAGGGCATGCTCACTAGATAAATGAAGGATTCTAATGAGCAGTTTATCTCAATCCTTCGGCTCCCGTTTTTTTCTCCACACCACATTATTTAACGAACATTTGAAGATCGCGTTCACGCCCAAGTGGATTCCAGAGCCGAACAGAATCTGATCTCCAAGGCCCTCATCCGTGATCTCCATCTTCCCCTGCAAGAATTAGCTTTATCACTACCTGTAATGGACATCTCCAACCAAATCATCACTCACACCAGCCATTGAGTCACCCACCTCACCTTCATCGCAACCTGAAATCACTGTGAGTCAGGTGAGTTCCTAGTTTTTTCCTCACCTAGACCTCAAATGATTTTAGGTTATCCATGGTTGGGTAAACACAATCCGGTCATCAATTGGGCTGAAAAGAGAGTAGAGTCGTGGAGTGATTTTTGTTTAAAGAATTGTCTTCAGTCAGCCAGATCCGCCCTTACAGATAAAAGAGAAGCTCCTGAAAAAATTGAGTTATCTAAAGTACCCCCTGAGTATCATGATTTGGCTCCAGAATTCAGCAAGACCAAGGCTCTGTCACTCCCACCACATAGACCTTATGACTGTTCTATCGAACTCCTACCCGGGGGCCCCCTTCCTTCCAGTCGGTTATTCAATCTATCAAGCCCAAAGAGAAAGACTCTATGCGCACATACATCGAGGAGTCATTAGCATCAGGTATTATTCATTTTTCCACTTCTCCTGTTGGTGCGGGTGTTTTCTTTGTGCAAAAAAAGGACAAGAGTCTTTGTCCTTGTATTGATTACCGGGGACTTAACCAAATAACAGTAAAAAATAAGTATCCATAACAGTAAAAAATAAGTATCCATTACCACTAATTGACTCAGTTCACCAACAACTTCATTCTGCCACAATACGTATTTACTAAACTGGACTGTCATAATGCTTATCATTTGGTGAGGATAAGGGAGGGGGACGAGTGGAAGACAGTCTTCAAGACCCCCTTAGGTCACTTTGAGTACCTCGTAATGCCTGTCGGACTCACCAATGCCTCTGCAGTCTTCCAATCACTCATAAACTATGTGCTAAGAGATTTTCTGAACAATTTTGTGTTTGTATACCTCAATGACATTTTGATTTACTCTCAGGACCCTACGCAGCACCACCAACATCTACGTGCGGTACTACAGAGACTCTACGAGAACCAACTGTTCGTCAAGGCCGAAAAATCCAAGTTTGGCGTCACCTCTGTAACCTTCCTTGGGTTCATTTTCGGGCAGGGGTACTACGAAACGGATCCCGAAAAGACGAGCGCTTTAGCTGAGTGGCCCACTGCATCTCATCGTCGGCGGTTACAGTGATTCCTGGGGTTCACCTATTTCTACCGCCGATTCATAAGAGACTACAGTAGGTTGGTTGCTCCTCTCACACAACTCACATCAACTAAGCAGCCTTTTGTATGGACTCCAGAGGGTCAAACCGCATTTGGTGAGTTAAAGCTACATTTTGTTTCTGCTCCCATCCTGCATCATTCTAACCCTAAGAGACAATTCATTGTGGAGCTCGATGCTTCTGATTCAGGTGTGGGAGCCATTCTCTCTCAAAGGGCATCCTCCGATAACAAGATCCATCCCTGTGCGTACTTTTCTCGTCGTTTGTCTCCCGCAGAACGTAATTATGACGTCGGGAATCGTGAACTGTTGGCCATCAAACTCGCACCGGAGGAGTGGTGACACTGGTTGGAGGGCTGAGAGATTCCTTTCCTGATCTGGACTGACCATAAAAACCTTGCTTACCTGCAAACTGCTAAAAGACTCAAGCCCCGTCAAGCCAGATGGTCACTTTTTTTGGCAGATTCAACTTCTCTATCACTTTCAGACCTGGTTCCAAGAACGTGAAGCCTGATGCCTTATCCAGACTCTGGTCCGACTCCGAACCCCTGGACAAAGAGGAACCTATAATTCCACCTACCATGTTTGTTGGCGCCCTCTCCTGGGCCATCAAAAGAGAGATTACGGAAGCCAAGCAGAAACTCTCCGGGGAAACTCTATGTACCTTCGGCCATTCGGGCTAGAGTGTTAGATTGGCTCCACTCAGCCCAGTTTTCATGTCACCCCGGGATTAATCGCAAGCTTAAGTTAACATCCAGATATTTTTGGTGGCCTACCTTATCTGCAGATGTTAAAGAGTTTGTGGCAGCCTGTTTGACGTGTGCCCGTTTCAAAGGCAGTAATCAACCCCCTGCAGGATTATTGCAACCTCTACCGGTCCCTAGTCCCCCGTCGTCCCACATTGCATTAGATTTAACATTTAACACATTCGTTAGATTTCATTTTTTTTCTACAAATACTTTCTCTATGCACAACATTTGTGCTTCGTCATTTCATGATCAGCCATTTGTGTTTGTTGGTATGCCTTTAATGATATGTCCTATAGATTTTCATACTTCCTCACTGTCTGGACCAGCTGCTCTTCAGAACTATCTATTGTACAAACTTCTGCACCTGCAAAATTGAAAAGAACATTTTGTTTTAAATCCATACACACTTCAGATTTCTGACCAATCACACAATAGTTCTCAGACATTACCGAGAAAACAGTTGATGTGTCAAGAACAAGCTACAAGACCTCCCAAACCAGGGCTGCAAGTAAAAAAAATTAGGTAATTTTATTTTTTCGCAGACCTGGAAGAAATAACAAATTTATTGCTTCTTTCAAAGTATGTTGCAGCCTTTAGGTAAAGGGTTGTACAAACTTTAAGCCTAAACAGACTGAGGAACAGGTCCTGTTCTGAGTCTTTGAAGCTCATAAATTTTTTACCTAGATTGAGTAGCAATTTTTGTTCTCCCATTCCTGTGATACAGGGTTGCAACTACTTACTTCCTGTGAGGTATGCAGACACATTATGCCCCCCCACCCCACCCCACCCCAACACACATACAATTTTTTTTCTTATGTTTACATGTATAGATCTCATTTATTCATAGACTTATAAAATACAATACCTGATCTTGGATATGGCCCATCAGAACATTTCAGTGGGCCATTCTCAACCATGTACTGCCTCAATGAGTACCCCATTTCGAGTGGCAAAGACCATTCGGCCTTGCCCCAGCCCTCTCCTCTGCACTTCTCTGTTCCACATTCTCATGTGTGGTGATTGACTTGCCATGTCTGCCTGCACTAATTTTCCCAAAATGACACAGTGAGGTGTCATTGGTGGTCAGGAGAAATTCAGACCCTCCTGGGCATCTAGATTTTTGTTGCTTTAGTAGTTTAATTAAGCCTACCTGATGTCAGGAGGAGAGGTGAAGGAGCGGAGGGGCGCCTAATCAATGACATGCCACTGTTATTGATTATATCATTTACATGTGCACAAACAGCTGTAAAATACAGAAAATGCTGACAAAAATAATTTTCCTGCCATCGCTTTGGCGCCCCCTCTAGCTGCATACCCACTTTTTGCACTACTGCTCTGATATGTAGTTGAATGGCAAAATAAATTAATCTGACTCTGAATCTGAATGTTATCTGTTTTAAACTTTTAACCCTCCTCAAGCCTTCAAAACAGACAGACACAAAGAGAGGAGGAGAAGCTCTTGTAACTTTAGGTCAATTTAACCTGAAGGTCATGGGAGGGTTAAGCTGCAACTAAGGAGGTAGATGAACAAATCTGAATGACTTGATATAAAGTGACAGATACATACTGTTTTTTTAACAGAAAGAAGAGTAAATTGGTTTTTTTCTCCATCAGAAACAAACAAAAATATTGTGCCTCTATATAAATTTTCATAAAAAAGACTGCATCACAGAAGAAATGCACTACTATAATAAAACAATAAACAAAAGAAAAACAAAAGCTTCAAAGAGTATGATCAGTGATGTACTGTTGCCAGAATTTGTTTACCATGTTTGATGAGGAGCTCCAGGACTTCAGGGTGGTTGTATTCAGCAGCGATACCCAGAGGAGTCACTCCATGATGGTCAGTCTTTGTGACCTGACCCCCACTCTGCAACAAGAGCTCCATGACGTGAACACAACCACCTTTAGAGGCCTCGTGTATGGCTGTCCATTTTTTCAAACACACTTGCTCCACTTGAGCTCCCCCAGCTATCAAAGTGGAGACCATTTGATGAGATCCAGCTCTGACAGCTGCACAGAGGACAGGAAGAAGAAAATAATAACTTTATTTATTTTGAACTGAAAACAGAATAATAATAATTATAAAACAGTAATGTGAAAACGTGAAAAAAGAGGGGAAAATGTATTGATTTGCAAAGTCCAAGATAAATGGGTAATACAAGCAGTTTAAAATAGGGTGAAACCTGAAGTGGCAGCTTATGAATGCCTACCCTTCTCACTCATTACTCAACATAATCAAAAAGATGTTGACAAGAACAATAATCAATAATCAGGCTCAGAGAGATTTCCTGAACATAATAAATTGTCCTCTAAAGTCATAAACAATTATAAAATGATTTAAGGATAATAGTTAGGTAAGGATAATAAATAGGTAATAGTTAATTTTACTTTTATACATACTTTGGGATATTTGAAAATCTACCAGTTCCTGAAACTTTAATGTGTTTGATTTAAAATAAGGTTGATTTGTTGGCTTTCTATAAGTAGTTTTATTTACAGTTCTTATGGCTGTTTTATGAATAAAATGTAACCAGATTTAGTTCCTTTAATTTAGCAAGACAGTGATACATGGGAAGACAGGACGAAAAGGAGTATAATTAATTAGCAATAATAGTACGTGTAATAAATGTAGCCTTATGGTAGCTTTGGAGGAGAGGCTGACTGAATTAAAAGCTCGGCTGGTGAAAAGCCACTAGCCAGCCAGGTCCCATTAGGAAGCACGGAGCCACTGAGAGTAACTCCCATTAGCGGTCCTCCAGAACAGCCTGAACAGCTGGGACCCCAGGCTGACTGGGTGATTGTTTAGAGTCAACATAGTGCTAAGGCTAAGCCCCCAGTTCACTACCAACCCGTTCATATTTCAAACCAATTTTCCTCACTTAGGGACATACCCGTTGAGAATCAAACCCTGGTAACTGGCAGCTCCGTAATCTGAAACATGGCACTAGGGACTCCAGCGACCATAGTCAAATACATTCAGGGTGCCAGAGCAGGCGACATTGAATCCTACCTGAAACTGCTGACTAAGGTTAGTTACAGTAAGATTGTTATTCACGTCGGTAGTGATGACACCCGGTTATGCCAATCGGAGGTCACTAAAATTAATGTAGTTTCTGTGTTTAACTTTGTAAAAACAATGTTGGACTCTGTAGTTTTCTCTGGTTCTCTCTCCAACCTGACCAGCGATACCGTATACCGCCGTTCAACCACTGGCTGTCCGAGGGTGTCCTGAAAACAACATGGACTACGTAGATAACTGGAGTGCTGTTTGGGGGAAACCTGGTCTAAAGTGTGGAGAAATAGCATACATCACACTTTGGAATGTGGCTTCCCAAACTGCCTTTCCCAAACTGACTTTCACATGTGATCACATGTGATCACATGTGGAATCACATGTGATTCCTACATTTCCACATGTGGAAAATGGGAATCACATGTGGAAATATGTGATTTTTTTGTGGATTATGTGAACCACATGTGGAAAATGGGAATCACATGTGGAAATATGTGATTTTTTTGTGGATTATGTGAACCACATGTGGAAAATGGGAATCACATGTGATCACGTGAATTTTGTGGGATTTTTTTGTAAGGGCGATGCTGAGTCCAATTGTGTCTATGAGGAGTCTGGAGGGAGGAGAACGATTTGATGTTTTTTTTAATGCTTGTAAAAGCTTTGCTCATCATATTTACAGGACCTCTTGTTGAAGGATATTTCAATCTAATGTATGATATTTTTGAGGCATATAGATGCTCAATAAATACTGAGACATATGAGGGCTTAGCAATAATTAAATCCACCTTGAAGGCTAGACAGTGGACAGCTTCAACCATGACAATAGATCAGCCAATGAGAAGATCATGTCTGTTGGTATATCAGACCTTTCAGACACAGCTGGGAAAGAAAAAGGAGATGCAACATGCAACCATGATTATAAAGCTGACTGAAGCAGCTGCTTCAACTAAAGTCTCACTTGGATCAGACTCTTTTACTCCATTTGCAGCCTCTAAAGGTCCTTCTACTTCAGCTAAATGTCCAGACTCAGGACCACCCAGAGGGCCATCTAAGACTCACAGGCACAACGACAGAACCATAGCCTCTTCTGGAGCAGCCAAAGCCTCCTGTTCTGTGGCCATATCCTCCTCCTCTGGAGCAGCCCTATCCCCTGAGGGTTAAAGTATCATCTGGGATATAGCATCTTTCACTCATCTGTAACAACCTCTCTTGGACCACCCAAAACTACTGGATCAATCAGACCTTCCACTGCTACACCCACAGCCTCCATTGTGGCAATCTGCCACTGTTACCTGTTCTGCTCCCTCGGATCTACTCATTGGCCGGCTTCCTAATTACTCACAGCTGCAGCAGATCCTCATCATTCAGCTCCAGGGTTCTTAAGGCAGTTGCAGAGAACAGTTTGTCGCTGAAGCATCGAGTGCCTTGGGTAAACGGTCTCAGCCAGAAAACCTAGTCTAAGTAATTTTGAAACTTACCTACCTGTGTTTGTTTTCTGTATACTCACCAGTAATTCTGTTTCTGCTCACCACCCTGCCACCTGAAAACTACTTACCTGGAAACCCTGCTGCTACTTACCTGAACTGGCGCACCTGCTGAAGATCTGCCTAATCTGTGTTCCATCTCAAAGACCTACCTACTGGCTCTACACCGGAACCTGCCTGCCATCTACAAACCTCCACCAGAATCGTGTAAATATCAACCGATGGGATTTGGAACCACGACCAATCACCACCTACAAACTACTCACCTGCACCTTGTAAATACTCATCTGGGATTCCTGGAACCGCACCTCCGAGCTCACACCCTACCACCTGTTGTAAGCCTCCATGTTACACCTGTTGTCAAATCAGTCTCTGAACTTCAAGTAGCTCTAAAGACTAATCCTTCTGCCCTCCTTTTTTAGATCCTGTTCCCCTTCCCCTCCCTGACCCAAAATAAATTTACTTATCTTAAAACTTGTCTCCCGTGTTCTGTCCGTCTCCTGGGTACTCACGTTTGGCAAACACCAGAAATCGTGTCATCCATAATAACAGCCACAGATGCTTTCTCTTCTCCAAACCCAACCACAATTGTTTATGTTAAAAATTTGAAAAGAAGTAGTTTGGAGTTACTTGAAGTTGACTTGTGTGTTGTTAAAAGCAGTTTTTTGCATTTTTAATAAGCACTGACAAGAGCAACAATATGTCATGATTTCATTTCTTTCACCACCACCACAAAAAAAAGTGTTGTAGTTTGCACTCTTGGTGTCCGCTTTTTTTTTTTTTTTTTTTTTTTTTTTTTTTTTTTTTTTTTTTTTTTTTTGTTCTCCCTGGTCCCCCCCCTGCCCTCTGTTTGGAGACGTCCCCAGGGATGGGGGAGATCCTCAGTCAAGCAAGGAGGGACTATTTCTGAGGGTTTCAGGTTTAGGATGTTTTGTTTACTTTAAGCCCTGCCCCCAATAATGGAATGGGATTTTCGCCCTTGATTGTAATCCGAAATGTGAGGCAAAGGCAAAATCTAGTAACAAAGGTTGTACACAGAGATAACTCAGTATCCAAACACAGTGGCAGAGGCAAAAGCAAGTATCCAGAAACTAGGTATTCACAGAAATAAACACAAAACAAATGCTGGTGGACTGTAGCAGAAAACTGAAGAAAACACACTGGGACTAGTGAACTGAACTGCAAAAGTTTATATACACACACCCAATAATTTATTTATTTATTAACCTTTATTTAACCAGGCAAGTCCTATTGAGATGACAGATCTCTTTTTCAAGAGAGGTCTGGGCCTCCCTAAGCAGAGGGAGTACAACACAGGTGAGCACAATAAGGAAGAGGAAGGTAATCACTAGGCACTTTGACAAAATATTTTTGCAAATTGATTGGAAAGATGTATTGTGAGCAAATTCAACCCAACCCAAACACTTGTCCATAAGCTTGCGATTCCTGCAGCCAAAATTCCTATTCTCTTCTCCCGCCTTTTATTGAGCCTATCTGCCTGTTTGTTAGTTTGAGGATGATGACCAAAGGACAAACTCCCTGGGGCTCCTGTAGTATGACAGACCCCCTCCCTTTATGACCTGTGACCTACTATCATATCCAGGGGTGCACATAGCTTTTTTAGTGAGTTACTCAGGTGAGTACCAGGAGATGGTGTTTGGTACTCACCTGAGTAATGTAGTGTGGTCTTAATAAGTTCAGTCTTCTTCACTGTCGTCCTCAGTGTGGTCCCCACTGTCTTCTGTTTCAGCTTCATACATGGTTGATGATGAAGATGCTGCAGATGCACTTCCCTGTTCTTGGTTCAGCTTCCGATTAGCTGTCTCCATCCACAGGTCAAAAACTGGCTTTGCGTCAAATGTCTCTGTGGTCTGCTTTGACAGGTGAATGTGAATCAGGGCTAAGAGACGAGCATGTGACAGACAAGATCTGTCACATGTGGTTTTTATTATTTGAGATGTGAGAATCCCCTCTCACAATCTGCACTGCTTAAAGGCAGTGTAAGAGACAGTTTAATCAACTTTTTCATGTTGGAGTAAGCATCTTGTATTTACTATTTGACCAAGTCATGCACAAAAGAGGCTCCCAGGCATTTTCCTGCCTACTTTAAGCACATCCATTTTGTCACAGTGGTGTCTTTGTCAAGTTATAAGGTGGCCTCATTCTTGAGAATGCTGCAAGCTGTTGTGTTTCCAGAATTGTGAAGCCTTGCATTTCCAGAGGCCATATTAAAGGGTCAAATAATAAAAAATGATCATGCTCTGTGCAAATATGCTGCAAGACACTGTTATCAGTCAAAGCCAGTTGCATTTTAATCACTGGCAATAGTTTTGATATTTTTAACAGTGTTTCATGTCTCCGTGCAGATCATCTGATGTTATGAAACTTCAGCCCTAAACTTCAGCTTCACAAAGGAGGTCCCATTTTCTTCACACAACTTCTTCAGTGCAAGAGTTTGTTTTTTGCTCCAGCTTTTTGTACATAAAACTGCAGCAGCTTGACCACAGAGCAATTAAATGTCTCAAAGTAAGGAATGTTCAAATCAGCTGATCTTGCTCAATTCTCCAGTGTGTGCGCGGTGAACAGAATGTGCACAAGGAAGTCTCCAATTGCAGCAGGTTGACAAAATTTTGGCACAACACCATTGCACATACAGGTGCTGGTCATAAAATTAGAATATCATGAAAAAGTAGATTGATTTCAGTAATTCCATTTAAAAAGTGAAACTTGTATATTATATTCATACATTACATACAAACTCATATATTTCAAATGTTTATTTCGTTTAATTTTGATGA
>NC_051446.1:2231214-2237816 GCF_001649575.2 Kryptolebias marmoratus
AATCATCAAAATTAAACGAAATAAACATTTGAAATATGAGTTTGTATGTAATGTATGAATATAATATACAAGTTTCACTTTTTAAATAGAATTACTGAAATCAATCTACTTTTTCATGATATTCTAATTTTATGACCAGCACCTGTACCAACATTGACAACAGTTCCATCTGTGCACATGGAAACCAACTTTGTTCTCCAGTCATTCAAGCCTGTGTCCTGGAAAAGTCTCACAAGTCTGTCTTTTATGGCCTGAAATGGCCCATTTCAATCAGTTCAAGAAAGTCTGAGGTAAACTCTCTGTTACTGGACATAGACACAATGGCTTGCACTTATATAGCTTTATCTAGTCCAAGGACCCCAAAGCGCTTTACACTACAATCATTCACCCATTCATCCACACATTCACACACTGATGGTGGTAAGTTGCATTGGGGGCGGGCTGACAGAAGTGAGGCTGCCATCATACCGGCGCCACCGAGCCCTCTGACCACCACTAGTAGGCAAGGCGGGTGAAGTGTCTTGCCCCTGAGACAGCCGGAGCGGGGGCTCGAACCAGCAACCCTCCAATCACAAGACAAACCCCTACCTCCTGAGCCACTGCCACCCCACAATGAAAATGATTTCCTGTTCAGTTTTTGTAATGTCCTCAAATCTATCAAAAAGCAGCCTCCAAAATTCAACAGACTGCAACTTGGCTCATAACTCCCTGCTAATGGTATGAGCAACACTCTGCACGATCCGTGTGCCCCCTTTATGTGAATGATATGAACTTCCGACATTAGCTCCTAGCCGCTTTAGTAAAGAAATATGCTTAGAATAGGAAGACATGGGATGTACATGTTTAGCTTTATGGAAAGTGAGGAGAAAAATATTAAACAGAGCTTGGTGCTGTTGTTCATACAGCTTGTCTCACCATTTGGTAAGATGGCAACTGGACATTTCTTCTCAGCTACATTCATGTGCTCCTTGCTCTTTTCATGTATGTCAAACAAAGGATGGTTGAAATTCTTTGAGCCTTTTTAAAACACACCTATTTATGCTAGATGTGGATGTGACCGGCAAATCTTGCACCACATTTCAGTTGGCTCATCATTAGCTTCAAGCCACACCACATCTTGAAGCCACTTTTCTGAAAAAAGTATTTTCTTTGGCGCTGGCTTCTGGTTTTCATTTCTTTGTAGGTAGCGAAACCCCCAAGAAGCTGCATAATGTCTGTTGTTTTTGGACATCTCTGAAGTAGTTGACAAGAATTGTGTAATGTTAGATGAGATAGTGTTGTTGATTACATGACATTCAAGTACGCAAAGGCGAGTAGTGACACAAGTGACATTACACATTCCTGATTTTTGTCACGCATGCGTACCTTTATCCCAGTTATGTGCACCCTTGTTCTTATCTTAGTAACTGTTCTCTCTGAAAAGTCATTCTGCCCTTGCTGACTCTTGATATTGTTTTGGATGTGTATACTCTGAGGTCACCCTCAGAGGCCTAATCAGTAGAAACAGATATTGTTTACATTCTTATAAGACTTGTACATGATTTAGGCAGAAAATAAAATGTTTTTGTTAGATTAAAAAATCTTCTGAAATGTGAAAATTAAATGTTGATGATTTATGTGTGTGCATTCATCTAACAAGAATATCAGTGATCTAACAAACTTTGTTAATACATGAGATTTTCTTGAAACATCAACAGAAACTTTAAACAGGATGAGCTAACCCATTTATACAGACTTCAAGGCTGTTGAAGTTCCAGCAACTTGGGCATCTGGCCATGTTTTGAGACCCTCATTTGATAACAAACAGAGAAGAAGACCTTGGTGTGCAATTGCAGCTGAATTTGTTTTGTGTTTGTCTCTGTGATAGTCCTCCTTCTGTGTTGTTGTTTGGTTTTTGTTTGCCAAAGTTTAAAGTGTACGTTTTGTCAAAATATTTGTTTTTGTCAGCAGTAAAAGAGAAAGAGAAAAAGAAATAACAAAATTGAAGATTACATTTTTGTAACTGTAAGTGATACGCTGAATGTTACTTGCTCCTGACTCTGTCGTAGAGTTCCAGACCTCCTTAAAAACATCACCACGACCTCAGGTGACCCTGGACAGAATATTAAATGAGCCTTAACCTGCCTCCTCGCATGGTTTTGTGGAGTTCTCCCCCAAAAGATGGTGTGACAGCTGACCACACACAGCTTCTGATCTGATAAGGCACCTTCAATCCTGGGTGATGAGAAACTGATATCAGGTCTGGTTATGTTTCAGCTGATGCAAACTTTATTTTCAATGTAATAATGTAAAAATCTGACAATCTGGCAGAATTATTAATACTCTTTTGAATCAAAGAAGAGCAAGGTAGATTTCACCCGTCTCACCTTTTTGCTACACTGAATGTTTTGCTTGGTCTGAGAGATCTGCTATTCCACAGCCCATGAAATGGAGCCAACAATGCAAATATAGAAAGAAATAAGTGCAGGTCCACATGAAGGTGAGGAAGAGTTAAGATCCTAAACTCGAGACAGGAAATCCAGATTAATATTTTTGGAACCGAGGTGACACTCGTATAGATGAAAGAAAACAAGGAGCTCAGTGTCCTTTGCCTGGATGTGGGTTACTCAGGCGTCACCCTGAAGCCAGGGGCTTGTTGGTGAGTTGCTTGATGACTGTGCTTTTCCCTATGGGGCTCAGCCCAAAGGAAAAACATGGATTTGCCTTTCTATGGGCCCATCACCTGCAGGAGGGGCCATATGGTGTGCTTTGGGTGGCAGCCAAAGGCAGAGGCCTTGGTGATTGAAGCTGAGTGGAGTCATTGTGACATAGATGTGTTGTCAGCAGCTCTTTCCTTTTTCCATTCTTACCGTATTTTGTGGATATTATCTGATAGGGCAATTAATGAATCTAAATCAGCCGGCAGATTGTGAGGGGCAAGTTGGTCCTTTAAAGAGCTAGAAAGTCTTTGTAGTTGTTATCTGCTGCTACGGTTCTGAAATGAATGACATAGTCCATCACTCTATGTCTGCCTTTTTTAAGGTAGTTATTGCTTGAGCAGCATCCCAACCTGGTCTGATATGCTGGAATAGTTGTGGTAAGCTCTGGGTAAATGATAACAGGGAGTAACGCCCCCACTCAGCTGTGGCCCATTCCTCTGCTTTACAAGTCAAATTGGAAATTATAAAGGCTGTCTTAGCATGACCAGTGGGGTAGGAGGCAGGTTGGAGTTCAAAATGCAAAAAATGCTGAACAAGGAAAGAGTGACACAAATTTATCAGAAAAATTTGGGGGGCAGACCAGATGTACTGGGTTGCTAGGAAATGCAGAGGTGAGAGATGATGAAATGTGAAATGGAGTGGTGTAGATTGGATGGCTTTACTGGAGGGATGACTCAACTGGGTGTGGAACTGTGTATATATATCACTCATCGGCCACTTTAAAGATGACATGAAATTTTCCTGTTGCTCCACCGCTGAGCTCATTTCTACTCGAAGGTGGACAATCTGCTCCTCCTTTTATCTTGAACATCCAGGGCAGACTTAGAGGGTTCTGAGTTGACTGAGTTCATTTTTGGCCGGTGTGTACTATCACACTGAGGCTCAGAACACAGGAGTTAAATGCTTGACTCAGAGACATAATTCACTTTAGTTCCTTACAGTCAGCAAAAGATTGGTGCACCGGGGCAAAAGTCCAAATATAGGTGAAGGTTGTACACAGTCTCAGTCTCAATAAACCCTGGAATTATTTTTTGTTTGTTTGTTTGAAGAGACCATAATCATTACACACAAGACATGGTAAGCTGAGAAATAGATATTAGTTTACAAATTTATTTACAGAGCTGAAAATAAACAGACACAAAGTGGTTAATGAGCAATCTCTCTAAATTGTCCTAACGTTTCAAAATTCTGATTAAATTATTAAAATGCATCTGTCATGATCGGCGGAGACAGAGGCAAACCCAGAAAGCAGACTCATAACTATGAACTAAAGAAAAAAAACTGATTTATTAAAACGAAAACAAGAAGCTGACGGGGCAGCAGAACAAGAACAAAACTAAAAACCAGAGACACGGGAGAACACAGGACTAGCACAAAAGAAACAATGATCCGACAGCGTGGTGTGAGTATTGACAGGGTATAAAAGCACAGAGGATGATGAGGTAAGTAGGAACAGGTGAATGATAATAATAGCCGACAGGTGGAGATGGGCGTGGCAGGTAAACAGATAAGTGAGTGACTGAGGAGGCATGAGTGGTGACAGGAAACACAGACACACAAGACAAAGGCAGAAGGAACTTAAACCAAACTAACAAGATAACAGAATGAAATAAATAATAACACCAACGGAAACAAAAACAACAAACTAAAAAACCAAAAACCCAAATCCCAACAGCATCATTAGAACTTTACCCCATTGGGCTGAACATGTCCCCATGAAGAAAGGAAGGAAAGGGAACGGAAACACGTCAAAAAATCTCTTCAAACACATAGATATCTTAAGTGGGCTTTTGTCAAGTCAGCAAGTATATCTAGAAAACACACTATAGAACAGAACAAGGAGAAAAACAAATTCAAAAACCTTGTCATCCCATATGTTACTGGAGTATCTGAAAAACTTCAAAGGATTTTTGTCCAAACAAAACATGCTGGTGCATTTCAAACCTAACAGGACTCTCAGGAGGCTGGTCCATCCTAAGGACAAAACACCCAAACACAAACTAAGTGTGGTGTATGCAGTTCAGTGCAGCGAGGAATGTTCAGATGTATACATTGGAGAACCCAAACAGCTTCTCCACAGACACATGGCTCAACACAAGAGAGCCAGCTCTTCAGGACTGGACTCAGCTGTGCATCTACACCTCAAGGATAAGGGACATTCTTTTGAGGACCAAAATGTTCATATTTTGGACCAAGAAGACAGATGGTTTGAGAGGGGGTGAAGTAAGCTATTTACATCAAACAAGATAAACCAACTTCAAAAGAGAGTCTTATATTTTAGCTTTCTAAAACCTACAATAGCATGTTAAGCCTAATACCCAGTCATTTTCACTCTAATCAACACCTTCACTCATTGTGAGCCAGACAAACAACTACATCAACTACTCAAAGTGCTTTACAACACAAGAACAAAATTACAGACAAAGTTACAGACAAAATACAAGAGAGAAAACTAAACTAAACAACAATACAAAGTTACAGAACATGATAATGCAGGTACAAGATAACTAAGCTACAACAGAACAATGCTAACTAAGGTACAGGATAACTAACCTACTAAAACATGATATTACTAAACTAAGGCACGAAGAATTTAGCTAACAATGCCAAGGCCCGCTAAAACAGCCAACATAAAAATGCTAAGTTAATTGAATTGATAGAAATAAAAACATTGATGTGGTATAATACTAAGAGGTACCAAAAAAAGGCCTGCTAACAGCCAATATGAATATGATAATGACAAGAATAATAATAAACTAAGAGGTACCAAAAGAAGGCCCGCTAACAGCCAATTATATATAATATGATAACTAATTGTACAGTAACTAAGCTAAGTGTACAGGAAGGCTAAATAAGCTAAAACATGACAATGCTAAAACTAACGGTATCGAACTATCTAAAAGTATCCCAGGCCTGCTATACAGCCGAAGTAATAATTACTGACTAAGATAAAAAATTAAAAACTAAAAAAAAATTAAACTAAATGTACAGAACTAAACTAAGTGTACAGGGAGGGTAAATAAGCTAAAACATGAGAATGCTAAACTAACGATACCAAGCTTTCTAAATGGTACCAGGCCCGCTAAAACGGCTGACGTAATGATTACTAACTAAGGTAAAGAGAGGGAAGGAGGAGGAGGAGGAGGAGGGGGGAGTTGAAGTGAGAGAAACTTCTAAACTAAAAGGTACCAAGATAATGAAGGAGGGGGAGGGGGCCGGGGGTGAGTGCGAAAGCTGGTTAGTCTAAGAAGGCCAACATGGAATATGCTAAGATAATTAAACCAGAGGTTCTGAAGTATAAGCTAAATATTCGAAGAGGCCTACATGATAAATAAGCTAACATAAACTTCTAAACTAAAAGGTACCAAGATAGTGAAGGAGGGAAGTAGGGAGAGGGGGAGGGGAGGGGGGTTGGAGTGCAACAGCAGAGTATGAGTATGAGAATGTGTGTGTGTGTTTCCAGATGGTAGGAGGTAGTGTGGTGCATTTGTGTGTGTGTGTGTTTGCAGAAAAGTCCATGAATTACGTTTACAGATGTTCACAGGCAAGAAGGCAACAAGCTTCTGTTGACATTAATTCCAGGGAGAGTTGATAAGACTTGGCCTTCAGACCGAGTCGGGGAGCCAAATGTAGATAATAACAGAGTTGTTTTGGAACAGGCTGACTTTGATTTGAGTCTGCCTTGAAGTCTTTGCTGGTACATTCTCGAATCCAAATAGCTGAACTTCAGGTCCAATCTGTTGTTCTGAAATGAGCAGCTTCTCCAAGATTTTAACCTTTTCCATATTCTGAGTCCAGAAATTTCATTTAGTCCAGAGGCCATTGTCTTTGATGATGGAATATCAGCCAGTTTGGAGTAGTTTGCAATTTCGCTCCTGTTTACAGTCTGAGTGCTGGTCGATC
>NC_051446.1:2238118-2239224 GCF_001649575.2 Kryptolebias marmoratus
CCCCCCCCCCCCCCCAGTGCCATCTGTGCCCCCATGTGCCCACGGATGCAAGAATGAGACAGGGTTCACCACTTTGTGAACAACTGCTTTATCAAATAGTCCAACAGTTTAAGAACAACGTTTCTCAACATACAATTGTCAGGATTTTAGGGATTTCATCATCTACAGTTTATAATATCATCAAAAGATTCAATTAAAAATTCAAATTAAAAACCAACATCATTCTGTAATGGATATTACCACATGGGCTCAGGAACACTTCAGAAAAACATTGTCAGTGAACTCAGTTCATCGCTACATCTACAAGTGCAAGTTAAAATTCTACAATGCAAAGCAAAAGCCATATATCAACAACATCCAGAAATGCTGCCGGCTTCTCTGGGCCTGAGCTCATCTGAAATGGACTGATGCAAAGTGGAAAAGTGTCCTGTGGTCTGACGAGTCCACATTTCAAATTGTTTTCAGAAATCATGGTCGTCGTGTCTTTCGGGCCATAGAGGAAAAGGACTGTCCAGATTGTTATAAGTGCAAACTTCAAAAGCCAGCATCTCTGATGGTATGGGGTGTGTTAGTGCCCATGGCATGGTTAACTTGAACATCTGTGAAGGCACCATTAATGCTGAAAGGTACATATAGGTTTTGGAGCAACATATGCTGGCATCCAAGCAACGTCTTTTTCAGGGATGTCCATGCTTATTTCAGCAAGACAATGCCAGCCACATTCTGCATGTGTTACAACAGTGTGGCTTCGCAGTAAAAGAGTGTGGGTACTAGACTGGCCTACATGCAATCTAGGCCTGTCTCCCATTGAAAATGTGTGACGCATTATGAGGCGCAAAATACGACAATGGAAACCCCAGACTGTTGAGCAACTGAAGTTGCACATCAAGTAAGAATGGGAAAGATTCCCCCTACAAAGCTTCAAATTTAGTGTCCTCAGTTCTCAAATGCTTATTGAGTGTTGTTAAAAGGAAAGGTGTATCACAACTTCATTGGAATTGGGTTTGCTAAGTAATTTGTTTTCAAAAGCTCACCATAGTTTACATACTTGCCAACATTTGGGAATGTCAATGTGGGACAACATAGCGTGACCCCCCCCCCCCCCC
>NC_051446.1:2239246-2262568 GCF_001649575.2 Kryptolebias marmoratus
CCCACACACACACACACACACAAACACACACACCACACCACCACCACCTTCACTCCTCCTCCCCTCAACCATACACATACACACACATTCACACTTTAAGTATTACATAATCTGTGTTTTGGTCTGTCTGCCCAAATACATACAGTTGTATATAAAAAGTTTTGCCAGACACAGCTTATGTATTCATCAGCTGATCATGTCTTTAAAACATAATGCAAAAAATCCACTCCCAGAAATAAACACAAACATCATAGATTCAACACGATTTTCCTGAATTCTGATCAATTAATTTGAATTAAACACATATCACATATCATGCTTAAGATCAGGGCTCTCAAGTTTTGATCTTTCTCTCCATCCTCTCAGCTGTTATATTGTAAATACTGATCAGTAAACAGCTGTAACATGTTATTTATTAGTATTAGTAGCTTTAGCTAACCTGAACAATTCCAGGCCTCCTCTTGAAATGCTTTCATCTTTCATGCCTACATCTTTATCTTTCTGCCTCTTCAGTTTTCTGCCTCTCCATCTTTAGCTCTCTGTCATCAGATGACAACATGACTTACACAAAATCAATCACGCGGGAGCGCCACTGTGGACAGAGTGGAGCGGGTCTCCTAATAATATCAATTGCATTAGTTTAGAGAGCTTGCAAATATCATATATGTATAATAAAAAAAACATTGGCGCCAGTACAGAGCCTGGAGGCACCTCCACAAAAAAAAAGTTTCAAAAACTGAATCTGTATTGCTTATATAAACACATTTAAGCCAGTGTATAAATAACCTCTTTACCAAGATAGTGGTACTCCTCTTATACCATATCTTAGTAATATTAAATGCTGTATCAAATGCTTTTTTGAGGCCTAAAAAAACTCATACAGCAGTCATGCTGTATGACAGGATGGACAAATTATCTTTTAATGTTTTTTTACATTATCTCTGCTATGATGTGCCAAAGATGACAGTGTCATGGAGCCAGCAACCTGACCTAAAAGCAGAGGGGATTCATTCCTGCTGTTGGTGATTTGAGGAGAAGCACCATGCTCCAGCAGTATCTTGACATTTTCCACTAAACCAGCTTTCACTGCGAGTGTCAGAAAGGTCTCCCCCTCCAGAGTCTTCTCTTGCAGAGTGAGACTGAAAGATGCTGAAGCACATAACAAAAGTTAAGCTTACTTTTACGAAATCCACCTTTTAAAGGAAAAATATTATAACAGAAGTGTACTCAGATTAATTCAGTTTTGCTTAGATAGTATCAGTTCACAACAAAAGTCCTGTCAGGACACTAGACAGGGAAAACAAATTAAATATCTCTGCAGTCCAATTCAGTTAAAAAATATTCCAATTAAATCTAATGCTTTCATTGAATTGGACTATATTTTACTGTCATAAGACAATTATATTCTCAGTCTTTTAAACTAATTCAAAATTACAACACTGTTATGTTCACAATGTTGCCACAAGGTGGCATAGAGAGAGAGAGAGAGTTGTACATAGATGTGTGTAGAGAAGAAGAAATAAAAGATGGAGAAGAACAGAGCATGACGACTGGAGTGCTTTACTACTGTTACATTCAGTACTAGTGACTTTAATACTATTCTGCCACCTCACTACATAACAAACCCCAATTTTGACAAACATGAGGTATTGTGTAAACTGTGAATTAAAACATCATGCAATGATTTGAAAATCTTATAAACCCATATTTTATCCACAATGGAACATATTAAATATATGAAATGTTAACACTAAGAAATATGTTCCATTTTTAGGACAAAAATGTAATGAAAAAGTTCTGACAGGAGCAACAAAAGACTAAAGGCTCCAGCATACTCCATAAGAAGTCACAAAGTCGGTTCACAGTCACATGGTTGCGAGTCGTTCATTTTCACACACACACCTTTCATAGTCCACGAGACGCCCAGATTAGAACTTCTAGAAAGCTCTTCTCTCCTCCTACATCGGTAAAATGAGTTTCTTCTCACCAGCTTCTCTACTCTGCTGTTCTTGTATAGATTTTTGCTTCCCTTACCCTGATGAGACGTGTTTATTAAACCAACTGAGACAGTACACGCTGTTTTGCATTTGTAAATATCATGGTGCGCAATAATGAGCGAACAAAGGAAAAGTGTCCTGCCACTGCCCGGCCGAGGCACACTTCTTCCTGGCCACCACAGCCACAAAAAGCCACCTGTGTCTCTGCAGCCTTTTTTAAGTCATAAGTTTTTAAGTTTTGCTGGAACAGTTGTAAAGATGGATGTTTTTTTTCTAACAGCCTTGATCAGCTGCTTCTCAGTGCAGCAGTTGAAGCAAATTAACTCCATTAAAGCTCACTGGCTTTTCCACATAAACTTCCCACAACAACTTTTGACCAATCACCTTAAACTTGGCACAAACCCCTGTGAGAAACAGTTTGGCCAGGGTCTTGTGTCGCGAACTGGTGGGCGAAGCTGCTATGCAAACACAAATGATGCAAATTTCGTAATGCAACCACGTGACTGAGAGACGACATTGTGACTTCTCATGGAGTATGGAAAGGCCTTAAAAGTAAGTAGTATGCATAAGAAACAGCTCTAGGAGCATTTTGCAACTAATTAGGTTAATTGGCAGCAGGCCAGTGAGAGGACTAAGTATGAAAAGAGCATTTTAGAGGTTGAATCTCTCAGAAGTAAAAATACATCTAAAACAGCAACTAAAAAAATGGAACAATTTCAGAATAATGTTCCTCAATGGAAAATTGGAAACATTTTGAATATTCTATTATCCACAGATCATATCAATAAAATATTTCAAGAATCTGGTGAAATTTCTGTGTGCAATGGAAAAAAACAAAAGACAGTACTGGATTCTCATGATTTTCCAGCCCTCAGGCAGCACTGTATTAAAATCATGTCTGATTCTGTTACGGACATCACTGCATGGGGTCAGAAACATTTCCACAAATTATTGTCTGCAAACATCTATCGTCATAGCATTCACAAATGCTGGTCAAAGCTGTATCATGCTTAGAAGAAGCCTTAAGTGAACACCATCAAGAAACTCTGTCAGGATTTGGGTTTTCTTTGAGTTTCTCTTTGTATTTAGGGTTATTGTTTTTTCGTATTTCTGGTTACCCTGTGTTCAATTTGGGTTTATTGTTTCTTTTATTGTGAAATTTGATTGTCTTCATGTATAGTCTTATCTTAGTTCAGTTTTTGCTCCTTGTGTCTTTTGTATTCCTATCATCATTCACTTGTCCACGGCTTATCATTTGTTTGCCTGCCACACCCATCTTCACCTGCCCCGAGTTTGTAATCACTCACCTGTGCCCACTTCTCCTAATTACCTCCTGTCTTTGAAACCTGGCCATCTCCTCAACTTATTTACTGGTCTGTTATCACTTCTATGTGCTGTCCAGGTTTATCCTCATGTCTCGCCTGTTGTGTTCTCTGCAATCTTGGACTTTGTAAGTTTTTGTTGTGTAGTTTTTGTTGCTGCCAAATCAGCCATTTGTTTTGTTTTGTTTTATTCATTTAAGTAAATTAGTTTTCTTTTGAGTTTCTTTGGGACTGTCTGCATTTGGGTTCATACCATCCACCATTTACCAAACCATGACACTCTGGTGTCTTCTCTGGGCCAAAGCTTATTTAGAATTGACCGAGGCAAGTTTGGAAAAGTGTTCTGTGGTCAGATATAAATTTTTGAAATTGTTTTTGTAAACCACAGACACCACATCCTCTGAACTAATGATGAGAGACATCATCCAGCCTGTTATCATCGCACAGTTCCAAAACCTAATGGTATGAGGGTTCATTAGCATCTATGGCAGGGGTGTTAGACTCCAGGCCCCGAGGGCCACTGTCCTGGAAGTTTTAGGTTTTTCAGCTCCAACACACCTGATTCAAAGGGTTTAATCACCTCCTCACCAAATCAATTTCTCCAGAAGCAAGTCATTCATTTAAACCAGGTGTTTTGAATCCAG
This sequence comes from Kryptolebias marmoratus, assembly GCF_001649575.2. Lineage (NCBI taxonomy): Eukaryota > Metazoa > Chordata > Actinopteri > Cyprinodontiformes > Rivulidae > Kryptolebias > Kryptolebias marmoratus. The sequence continues at coordinate 2,243,210 of NC_051446.1, forward strand.
AACACATCTAAAACATGCAGGAGAGCGGCCCTCGAGGAACGGACTTTGACACCTGTGATCTATGGCATAGGAAGCTTACACACGTGGAAAGACAGCATCAGTGTAATGAAATATATACAGGTTTTAGATGGGGATGAGCGAGTACACCCCTATCTATCTACTATCTGTATCTGTTCAACCATCTAAATTATCTGTATTCGGATCTGTACTCGGAGTGGTCAGGGCCTAACCTGGAAGTAGGCATGACATAACCCTGAAATTGGTGTTGTTTAACCAGTGGAGCTTAAAGCTGTACTTACTTTAAATCTGAAATCGATATGGATTGATCAGAAGTTGCTATATGTATTGTTTATTTGAAAACTATTCACAGAACAGTCTCAAAATTGAGATTCAAATCAATGTTTTTGATCACAAAAGTAAGAAAACTATTTACAGAACAAACTAAGTAAAAGCACACGGTCAAAAAAAAAAAAAAACTGACCGGAGTGGATGCAGTGAATAACGCAACACAAGCTGTTTTCAGCTCTGTCTTGTCAAATGCACCACATATGTTGCACAGCTTTCACTGCAGAGTTGTATGGGGAGGGGCAGGCGCTCTGTATGACTGGCAAATCACTGATCGTGACAGATCCTTCAGGACAAGTGCGTATTTTAATTTTTTTTTTTCAGATATCCGAGCACGGACATTGACAAGTTTTATTTGTATCATGCTCGTATTCAGCAAAAATGCTTTAATCATACCGGATACTCGTCTGAAACAAGAACCCAGCTCAACCCTAACCTTTTTCAGAGAAGGCCTTGCATATTTCAGCAAGACAATATTAAACCATATAAAGCATCCATTACAGCAACATGGCTTTGGAGTAGAAGAGTCTGGGTACTGAACTGATCTGCCTGCAGACCAAAACTTGGACCAACTGATAATATTTGACACATTATGAAATGAAAAGCCCAGTAAAAAAGACCCAGGACTGTTGACCATCTAGAATCTTACATCAGACAAGAAATGTACAACATTCCTCTACAAAAACAGTGGTAAACCTAGCCCTTTCTCAACTTTTTAGACGTGTGTTGCTGCCATAAAACTCAAAATGACCAAAATTATTTTTGCATAAAAAATGTGCAATTTTTAATTAATTAATTTATTTTAACATTTTAAATATTTACTATGTTGCATTGTAAATAGATTCTGGGTTTATAAAATTTGCAAATTATTGTTCTTTGTTTTTAATTACATTTTTTTTACAACTTTCCAACTTTGTCACAACTGGAGATGTATTACAGTACATTTCATGCTTCCATCCATTCATTTTTTTTTTCTAGGTCATGGAGGGAGCTGGTGCCCATCTTCAGCAATCACTGTGTGAGAGGCAGGGGACACCCTGGACAGGTTGCAATTCCATCACAGGGACGCATAGAGAGAAATGAGACAAACAATCTTTCACACTCTCTCTTACACCTAGGGACATTTTAAAGTTACCATTTTACCGAACATGCAGGTTTTTAGTCTGTGGAAGGAAACAGTCTAAACAATCTAAACTCGTTTAGATTATGAATGTTTTAAAGGGTTGCATAAAACGGTAAAAAATGAAGTAACAAAAAGTAGGAAAGGATAACAAAAGTGACCCTTGCTGTTATTACCAGAATTAGTTAAACGACTAGATGTGGTTCCCCTAAAAATGTTTAGCTGTGATAAGCAGCTGCTCTTTTCTCTTTACTTCTTTTCACTGTGTGAAAGTAAAGCTTTAAAATCTTACCCACCATACAGAACCATCTCCAAGACTCTGACCAGAGGTTGGATTGCAGCTCTATGCAAAGGACACCACCCATGCTCATCCACCTGACTAAAGACTGATGGGAAATCACAGAGCTCCTGCAGGCCCAACAAATCACCTGTAAAGACAAAAGATCTGCTTACTTTGCCTGGGAGGAATATGAAAAAGTCTGCCCAAGTAAAATGATTTGTATTTATCTTATTGTTAGGGATGCACTGATACTACATTATTTCAAACAAAGTACTTATATTTGAGTACTTGTTGATTCAGAATACTGATATCAGTTCTAATCAGTTTCATGCAGTCAATGGAGAAATAATAAAATAAAATAAACAACAGTAAAATAAATATAATTTTGTTTTATATTTAATTTGATATAAATACAATTTCTGTAGGATTTTCCTTTCTGTTGCCAGTATGATGTTTGCAGAGACTTGTATTATATGACAAATATTTCAACAAAAATGCTAATGTATTTCACATATATTTATTCTTCTGGACCTGATATTAAACCAACTTTTTAAAAAGTCAGAGGTGAGACATACAATAACCTGGCTCTGTCTGCTGGGGGTATCTGTGAGTAGATGGTCTGATTCTTCTTCTGCTGTTTTTCTGTTTGTTATTATATCAATACAATAACTAAAATAATCTGAAAGTGAGGAGTATGGTATCTGTTTATGTTTTGCTCTAACTGCTAAAATAAACTTTATTTCTTAAAGTTTAAAGTTTTCTCAAAGCTGGAATTTAAATCAGAACATGAAGTGATTTGAATCAAACTGTTTAAGTTGCCTGGGGAGCAGTTAGGGATGAGGTGTGTCTTGCTCAAGGACACCGCAACATATGGGCATGGCAGGGAATCGAACTTGCAACTTTCCAGTCCAAAGTCAGCACATACTGCATTACAACATATTTCAATCCCTCCAGGATTTAGTGGCCATTTTTTGTGATTGTTGCGGGCTAAAATACCTAATTTCGCAAGGTATTTTCCTAAAAATTGCGATTTTTTTTTTTTTTTTACTAAAATCAATAAAAAAACATAACTTTTAATATGTAAACCAAAAATACTAGTTTTGTAAGATAATTACCAACAAACATTGCCATTATCAAAAGGTGCTTTATTTGAGAACTTTGATAGCTTATAAACTGACATTCATGACCATTTCTGGATTGTCCCTTGTCTGCAGCTCTCCTCACATGTTTTGCAGACACAAAGTGTTTGTCGATGCGTTTATGTTCCATGATTACACTGCAGGACGTGCAAAACAGCTTCTCCCCACTCTCGTGCAGCTGGGTAGGAAACTGGTTTGCGACCGCAGTGAAGTTAGTTTGAAGTTGGATGTTGGATATTTGCGCTCTGCTGAGTTAGCGGGGTCTAGCTCACGGCTGACACGAAACAGGAACTCTAATGTCGGCCAGCCGTTCTGTGCCGGCTTCTTCTCTCAAGCGCTGTGGTTCACTTAGGGACGGCTGGCCGACATTAGCGTTCCTGTTTCAGGTAAGCCGTGAGCTAGACGCCGCTAACTCCGCGAATATCCAACATCCAACTTAAAACTAACTTCACTGCGGTGTTTTACGCGGTCCTTTGCTGAAATCTTTGTGGGCAAATGTGAAGCATTAGCGCACATTCTCACTTTGGTCGCTGCTCCTGCATGCTCCCGGCATTCTGATGTTAACAGGATGTGACATCACATCTCTTCTTCGTGAGTTATTTGGGGTTATTTTGGTTAAAGTTGTGGGAAAGTTGCGGTGTTTTGGACAAAGTTGTAAAAAATGTTGCGATTTCGCGGGGTTTGCTTGATTTTGCGTTAATAGTTGCGATCGCAACATCGCGAAATCCTGAAGGGTTTGATATTTTGATAAATGAAAAATAAATATTGAATTGAAAAATACAAAAATGAATAAATAAATGAATCAGTGTTTTATATAGATTATTGGGTGGCCTGATTTCCAAAATTGGCATTGGCAATGGAAAAAAGCATGTTGCTTGACCTCTAATAGAATATATCTGGAATGCTTAACTGTGAATCTTATAAATTATTGTTGTACCAGACTTGCTTCACCTCACATAAACTTCACTTAATTTGGTAATTTTAAATGCAGCAGAGGCAATGCACTGATTACAAGAGTGCTGCAGTTTTGTGCTTTTCACTTGTTTTATAAAACACATCGAAAGTGTCTTTTGTTTTCTCAATTTTTCATTATCTGCTAGTATTAAGGTGTGATCAACCATGAACACATATTTTACTTCACCTTGTTCAATGGCCTTTATAATCTTCAGTGTTTCACTCCTACAAATGAGAAGCTCTCTCTGACATGAGTCCTGAATAATCATCTGAACATTAGGGTCCAAAAGCTCATCTTCATCCATGACATTAGCTGCATCCATTCCTGAGAAATTACATGTAAACACAAAAGGTTTAATTTCTCCCAGTTATGCATATCAGTAACACCAAACGATTGTGGTGATTGTGTGATTCCTGAAAGATTCTACATACATTAAATGATAGTACTTAGACATAGGCTTAGACTTTACTTGTCATTCTGCTCAATCAATACAATTCAATTTCAATTCAGTTTATAAAGCGCCAAGTCACAACAAAACTCATCTCAGGGCACTGTACAAAAACATTCACATAATAAACATAAAGCCAATTAGAAAAGGGATCTATCTAAGGAATCCAGCAGATTGTGTTGAATCTTCCCTTACAAAAAAATCCCACGAAATTCACATGTGATCACATGTGAATTTCGTGGGATTTTTTTCGTGGTTCACATAATCCACAAAAAAATCACATATTTCCACATGTGATTCCCATTTTCCACATGTGGAAATGTGGGAATCACATGTGATTCCCATGTGATCACATGTGAAAGTCACGTGATTTCCATGGCATTTTTTTTGTAAGGGTTCACTTTACACACAGTCTCCCATCCTGAGCAGCACATTGGCAACAGAGGAAAAGAAAAACTCCCTTTTAACAGGAAGAAACCTCCAGCAGAACCAGGCTCAGGACAAGCGACCATCTGCTTTGACTCGGGTTTGAGAAGACAGGAAAGAAACACAGACAAACACAGAATGACTGGTCCAGGTGTAGTTTCTATTAGAAGAAAGACAAAAAACACATTAATGATAGAAATAATTACAAATACAAACCTGGAGAGTAGAGCAAGTAACAACAGCAGCAGAGTGAGGAAATGTGGTCAATTTGTCATTGAGCAGTTTAAGCATATAGCAGCATAACTAATTAATAGCTCAGGAAACCCAAGCTAATCTTAATTAAAGGATTCATCAAAAAGGAAAGTTTTGAGTCTAGTCTTAAAAGGAGACAGAATGTTGGCCTCAGAAACTGGAAGTTGGTCCACAAGAGAGGAGCCTGATAACTGACAGCTCTGCCTCCCATTCTACTTTTAGAAACTTTAGGAACCACAAGTAAACCTCCAGTCTGAGAGCAAAGTGCTCTGTTAGGAAAATATGGAACAAAAAAGAGTCCGCGGCTGAACCAGAAGTGCCCCCGGCTGAACCAGAAGAGTCCGCGGCTGAACTAGAAGAGTCCGCGGCTGAACCGGAAGAGTCCGCGGCTGAACCGGAGTGGTCCGCGGCTGAACCAGCAGAGTCCGCGGCTGAATCCGAAGTGTCTGCGGCCGAATCCGAAGTGTCTGCGGCCGAATCCAGCGTGTCAGCGGCCGAATCCAGCGTGTCAGCGGCCGAATCCAGCGTGTCAGCGGCCGAGTCCACCGTGTCAGCGGCCGAGTCCAGTGGGACGGGAATTAAGTTTCGGGGGTCCGGTCGGCCTTCGGGTGGCATTATCCGGGGTGTTCGTTGGTGGTCCAGTCGGCCTCCGGGCGGCGTTATCCGGGGCGTTCGTCGGTGGCCTGGCCGGCCTCCGGGCGGTTTCTTCCGACAACTTTTCCAGTGGCTCGGGCGCCCTTCGGACAGAACCGTTTGGTTTTTTCGACGGGGGCGAGGTCGATAAAGGTAATTTCTTTCGTTTGAGTAAGAATCCGGTTTGTCAAAGGACATTTAATTTTGCTTAGAACTCTGTTAGACTTAGCTGAATAGTCAGTAAGCTGCTTGCTTTATTACCATACTCATAATATTTTCTATTCAAAAATTGCAATGCCCCTTCTGCTTTGTAGGTTAGTGATTAGTAATTAGTAATTAGTAATTTCTATCTAGTCTCTTTTAGCATGACTAATGTTTTCTGGTCCCAAGATTGTTGAAATAATGTTTCCATGTGTCTTTCCAGAGCTCTCTCTCTCTGCTCCTAGTGGAAGCCAGACATGTTTCTTTTCTCTCTGTCTCTCTGTCTCCTGAACTCTTTCTTTCTTTCGGAGCCCCTTTTTTACATATCCCCCCCCCCCCCCNGTCTCTGTGTTTATTCTCTTGTTTACCATTTTTTAAATTAGACAACCTATAAGATAAGAGACATCATGCTTCCTAAATACATTTAACCAAAATTTTTAAACCATGGATCTGGTCAGCTGGTCTCTCAACGCAATTGATCAAATTTTCTCGACGGGAAGGCTGACCAAAGGAGAGCCAGTTTGCCCCGAGAAGACATTCTTCGCTGGATACATGTTGGATTCCTGGAAACGNTTGGAATCCTGTTTGTCTATCGAGTCTGTCTGTGGAAGATGTGGAGGATCTTTACATATTTGGATTTTTGATTACAGGATTTCTGCTGTTTGGATTAGGCAGTTACCTGACTTATCGTCAAATTCGTTTGATGGGTTTGGCGAACTACACTCAGACTGTGTTGTTACAGGAGCTGAATCGCAAGTTGGATGCAATCCTTTTACAGGACCACAGACTGAATTGCGTTTCTGGAACTCATGAATAATATGGGTTACATCTTGGAGAAATGAGCTTCGCTCGAATTAAGGCGGAATGGTCCTGGAATTTGGCTGTTTGGGTTCGCAATTGAGAAGTATCAGCAAGACTTTCAAGGCAGACGAAACCAAGTCTGCCTGAACCGAAACATTTACTGTTTGTTTGTGAATTTGACTCCCCTAGGCTGACCTTGGTCAGCTATCTCAAATTTCTCCTGAAACTTTGTAAACATGATGTTCCCCTCTGCCTAACGACATCTGTGGATCTCCTCAGAGCTCGCTGATATCATTCCATCATTATCAGAAACAATGGCCTCTGTGACGTGATTCATGGACCTATCTGCAAACACACACACACACACACAACACACACACACACACACACACACCATACCATCTTCCCACTGTCTGTACACACACATACACACACACACACCGCTGTTTCTGTCATCTCTCTCACACACCCCATCCCCACCACCCCCCCCTCTCCCTCCCTCTCTCTCTATCTTAGTTAGTAATTATTACGTCGGCCGTTTTTAGCGGGCCTCTGGTACTATTTAGAAATTCAGTACTGTTTATTCTCATGTTTTAGCTTCCTGTACACTTAGTTTAGTTTAGTTTATCTTAGCTCATACTTTGGATATTGTTAGATTGTTAGGTTCCTAATTGTTGTTTAGTTCAGCTTTAACTTTATCATGATTTTATCTAGATTATTTTAGCTACTATTTTGCTCATGTTTAGATATGTTTAGTTTCATGATTTTACTTAAGTTCATGATTGATGTTTTTACTTCTGTATCTTTATATTTAATTATGATTTCATTTAGATTACTTTAGCTTTCCATTTAGATTATGCATGATTCATTTATATTAGACATGACTGATGTGTTTTTCTTTTTTGTGTTTCATTGTGTTTATATTCCATTTAGATTATGCAGGATTCTTTTAGATTATACATGACTGATGTGTTTTCCTTTTTTTGTGTTTCATTGTAGTTCATTCATGTTTAGATATGTTTAGTTTAGCTACTATTTTGACTGTCTCAGCTCATGCTTAAATATGTCTGGTTTCATGATTTTATTTAGATTACCCTATATTCCAGTTATATTTAGATTATCCTATATTCCATTTAGATTATACATGATTCATTTAGATTATACATGACTGATGTGTTTTACTTTTTTGTGTTTCATTGTATTTCAATTATGTACGGATTCTGTTTTTGTTTCTGTTGTAAAGCACTTTGGATCGCCTTGTTGCTTAAAAGTGCTATATAAATAAATCTCACTTCACTTCACTTTCTCCATCTCCTTCTGCCTGACAAGCCTCTGTTTCTTCAGTTGAGAGGAGATGGCAATAATATTGCCCCTCATTACAGCTTTACTTCTGTCCTGTCTGATTTCCTCATTATTTAATAAGGATACATTAAGTCTACAGTATTTAAACTGGTTAGTCAGTCACATCTTTAGCTTGAGCAAGACTAGAGCATGATCTGATATAGTAATCGGGCCTATATTACATTCACTAACTCTAGAAGTGTCACTCCCTGTTATCAAGAACATATCCAATGTAGAATAGCTACCATGAACTTGTGACATAAAAGTAAAATACTTTTCTCTAGGAAATGAATGACGCCAAATGTATATTAAGCCCAGTTCTTGCATCATAGCACTAAGGGTTGTGGACTTTCTTGATGTAGACCTCACTCCCATTGAGAGTTTGTCCAAACACAGTCTAAGTATACAATTGAAGTCCCTGCCAACCAAAATAGTTCCATCTGCTTTATCTGCTAATTCTGAGGCTATTAATTTAGGACAGTCCTCATTCGGAGTGTAAAGATTAAGCAAAGTCAATTTAACATTATCAATTTCAGCTGTCACCATCACATACCTACCCCCCTTGTCAGTGTATGTTTTTTTATGGTTAAAATATACATTTTTATTTAAATGGATGGCCACTTCCCTTTTCCTCCCATATGAGAAAGCATATAGCTGATCCAAAAATTCTCTCATCAGTTTTAAATGCTTGTTTTCAAAATGTGTCTCCTAGATCAGTGCGATAGAGCAATGCAGTTTCTGCAATTGGTTAAATATTTTCCTTTTAACTGGAGTGCTTATGCCCTTAACATTATAAGTAACACAACTTAAATTATTCATAAATCCACAAACTTTGTAGCTATCATTATATTTCCTGGTTTTGCATCAGGTATACGTTTAAAATTCAAGTAGTTTAAACCTTTATAAGTAAATATACAATTGCCCAACACCTGTCATTTATGGGAGAGTGTTATTAACCAGAACTTAGTGTACAGATGAAAGACAGAAACAAGGACTCAGGTAATTAAAGGTAAGTGATTTATTTACATGAGTAGTTACTTGCAGGCTTGGAAATTGCTTGGTCCAGACACTCGATCACTCTTGCGCATGCACATGTTGACTACCTTATACCAACATGGTCACGTGTGACCCCCGGTGACACTGGTAGCCTATATAATCACGTGACAGTGGCAGCCCAGTCCCTTAATCTTCTCGCGAAACACGATGATTCCGAGGGACCAAGTGCTCTGGCGGTCATCCGGGATTCATAGAACCGTAGTTACAGTCGTAACTCTCGTTCTATTTCATCCCTACTGACTGCCAGAGGTGGTGCTTAAAGGTGTGAGTCCTGAGGAATCACACAGGAAGAACAATCCCAAAACATGCCAACCTCACTGGGATGATGATGAGCGCTGGGATAGGATTCCCTCCAGTGGGTGAAAGGCAGCCACATTAACCCTGTAGAACCTAGCAAAGGTATTTGGTGATTACCAGGAGGCTGCTGTACATATAGCCTCCAGAGGGACCCCATTCATAGCGGCCCTTGACACACTAATGCCCCTGGTGGAATGGCACCGTACACCAGCAGGGGGTTGGCAACTGTCTAGAACATATGCTTGTACCACCACGTCCACAATCCAACGTGCAAGACGCTGCTTCAAAAGGGCTTGCCCTTTGCGGGGCCCAGCGTAGCAAACAAACAGACTATCAGACTGCCGAAGAGAAGCTGTGCGTCTGGCGTATGCTTCCAGAGCCCGAACAGGGCAGAGAGGCTCATCAGGCTCCCCTGCATCAAAGTGAGCAAGCTGGAGGGGCACAGAGTGGCTCGCAGACAAGGCTACCTTAGAGAGAAACGCTACGTCAGGCCAGAGAGTAACACCTGAACCAGCGGGGTTCCAACGGCAACAGGACTCGTGAACAGACAACGCATGTAGTTCACCCACCCGTTTAACCAAAGCCATGGCAAGGAGAAAAGAAGTCTTTTTTGACAAACACTCAAGGCTCACCTCTGCCAGGGGTTCAAACGGAGGGGACCGCAGAGCAGTGAGGATGAGAGAGAGGTCCCACACAGGCACAACGGTGCGTGTGGGAGGGTGTAAACGTCGGGCCCCTCTGAGAAACAAGGAAACATCCTTGTTACGGCCTACCGTCACTCCACCCACTAATGTATGCCAACAGGAGATGGCGGCAACGTAAACTTTCAAAGTGGATGGAGACCGACCTTGAGAAAGCAGTGCTTGAAGGAAGGTTAAAACAACAGCAATAGGGCAGTACACAGGATCCTTGTGTATGTCATTACACAAACTGATAAAAGCCCTCCACTTATGCATGTACACCAGTCGTGTAAAAGGGGCCCTGGCATTGGTCATTGTATGTCTGATGTTCCCATCATACTGTGAGAAGGAAATGCCAGGCACCATATTGGCCAAACCCAAAGCCGGAGGCGACTGGAATTGGGATGCAGAATCTGACCCTCCAGCTGTGACAGAAGGTCCTTCCTGTGGGGAAGGGGCATTGGAGAGCTGCAACAGAGCCTGTGCAGCAGTGGAAACCAGGTTCTCCCTGGCCAGAAAGGAACCACTAGAAGGACCTGATGCCCCTCCAGGACTCTCAGGAGTGTTGGGCCTATCAGGGGGATCGGCGGAAAAACGTAGAGCAGCACTCTCAGCCAGTCGTGCACCAGTGCATCCTGACCCAGGGGACTGGCACCGTCTGCTAGAGAGAACCAAAGCGGGCAATGCGTCGTCTCTCGTGACGCAAATAGGTCTACAGCTGCTTTCTCCCAAATGACCCCCACCACCTCTTGATGGAGCCTCCACTCCCCTGGTGGTGGGTGTCCAGACAGAATATCGTCCGGTCCATTCTGCACCCCTGGAATGTGGGCTGCCCTCAGGCTGGTAAAAAGAGGGGCTGCCCAGGTCAAAAGCTTTTGGGTCAGCCTCAGTAATGTTATTGACCGTGTTCCCCCCTGATGGTTGATATAAAAGACCACAGCAATATTGTCCGACCGCACCAGGACATGTCTCCCGCTCAGGCCTGGGAGGAAATGCTGTAGTGCCCGCCGCACGGCCTCCGATTCCAAGGCATTGATGTGCTGCAGTTTTTCCCGCAGAGACCATGCCCCCCGGGCGATCTGTTGCTGCCACGACACCCCCCATCCTGTGGTGGATGCATCGGTAGAGATAATCTCCCGTCGGGATGGCAGCGAGCCCAGTGGAACCCCCCTCGTCATGAACACTGCATCTTGCCACTGAGCCAGTGACGCGAGACACTGAGGGGAGACTTTCAGTTTGCTGCGTCAGTGCAATGCACAAGATGGGTCCAGCCCCAGGCTGCTGATCCACATCTGTAGTGGCCGCAGGGACAATAGTCCCAGGAGTACCACTGTAGCTGCAGCAGTCAGCTTGCCCAACAGACGAAGGTAAGCAATGAAGGGGGGGGGTGCGGCCGGGTAGAAAGGCGGGTAGCATTTACAGAATGACCTCGACACGCTGAGGCAACGGGCAAGCGGTCATAGTGAGGGAGTCCAACATGATCCCAAGTAACGTAACTTCCTGAGAAGGAACTAGGTTGCTCTTCTGCCAGTTCACATGAAGACCCACCAGGCCTATGTGGTGGAGTAACATACATGTATCTGCAACCGCCTGAGCTTCTGTGGGTGCACAGATCAGCTAATCATCCAAGTAGGGCAGGATCTTCAACCCTTTGGCCTGCAGAGGGTAGAGGGCCGCAGCCACGCACCGAGTGAACACCTGTGGGGACAGAGAAAGATTGAATGGAAGAACTCTGCATTTCAGGGCAAGCATTTTCATTTCCAAGTGGAGAAACTGGCAATGGTGTGGTGCAATTGGGACATAAAAGTATGCGTCCCTCAAGTTGACCAAGGTGAACCAGTCACCTGGGGAGATCATCCGAAGCACATCCCTGATGCTGAGCATGTGAAAGGGAATAGTCTTTAAAAACACGTTCACACCTCTCAGGTCCAAAACTGGGCGGAGTCCGCCAGTCTTTTTCAGAACTAGAAAATATGTTGAGTAAAAGCCCCCTGGATCCCGTAGGGGGTCAACAGGCAATATAACGCCCTTGGCCAGCAAGGTGTCTATCTCGTGGCTCAGAGCCTGAGCTTTTACCTGGTCGTGAATCACCGTCATCCTGACCTGAGAAGGAACCGGAGGACGGCGGCAGAACTGCAGCATGTAACCCCGAGTTAGTGTAGACACCACCCATGGATTGGAAACAAGTGCATTCCAGCGACTGAGTTGGTCTGGGGTAAAATGTCCCTCAGCCAGCTCAGAAGCGTAATTTCCGAGCCCCCCTACCCTTAAGAGGATGGGAGGGTCTAAAAATAGAAATAATAAAAATGTAAAAAAAAAATTCAAAAAATAGAAATAATCTGACAAGCTGCAACATATTCTTTGATGTCATTGTTCATGTTGGGCCACCAGAAATGTCTTTGAGCAAAGGACATCATTGATTGGAGACAGAATGACAGGAGAACTTTGAGGTATGGATGCACTGCAGAACTTGAGCTTTAACAGATTCAGAAGAAAAAACAACAATTTAAAGGACCTGTACCAGGGTCTGGTTTATTTTCTTGGGCTCGACTGATGATTTCTTCAGTGTTCCAAAAACAGAACTACCACAGTGCAGGAAGCTGGCACGATGGACCTACATAAATTGGAATCGTCATCAGGAGAAAACTACTGGGGGAGAGCATCTGATTTTACATTTCTGGAACCAGGATAGTAGGTGACTGTGAATCTGAAATTGGCAAAGAAGCATGCCCTTCGTGCTTGTCGGGCATTTAATCTTTTAGCAGATTGAATATAAGCCAGGTTTTTATGATCTGTCCAGATAATGAAAGGTTGAATCAGTGTCTCCATTCCTCCGATGCTAATTTGATGGCTAACAACTCACGGTTACCAATATCATAGTTTCGCTCTGTGGGGATAATCTTTGAGAGAAGACACGTGGGTGCAATTTACAATCCTTCTCTGAACGTTGTCATAACACTGCCCCCGCTCTGGAGTCCACTTCAAGGACATACTGTTTCTCTGGATCTGGATGAGACATAACTGGGGTGGAGGTAAATAAGGTCTTTAACTTACATCTGCTTCTGGAGTCTGTGAAAACTTGCAGAGAGAAGAGGTGAGTTGAGTGAGAGGTGAAGCAGTCTGACTATAATTCTTGATGAATCAGAAGTTTGCAAACCCAAGGAATCTTTGAAGCTGTTTCTGAGTTTCAGGGATTTGCCATTCTGAAACTGCTTTGATTTTCTCTGGATCTGTCCGGACCTGTCCACTCTCAAAAATAAAACCAAGAAAAGAGACAGTATTAATATGAAATTCACACTTCTCTGCTTTGATGAATAATTGATTCTCCATCAGCCTCTGTAAAACATTTTTAACTTGAATCTGGCGTTGATGAATATCCTTAGCGTAGATTAGAATATAATCTAGGTAAACAAACACAAACTGAACCACAAAGTCTCTCAAGAAGTCATTTAACAGTGCCTGAAACATAGCTGGGGCATTGGTTAGGCCAATGGGCATGACCAGAAATTCAAAATGGCCAAGGGAGGTTTTGAAGGCTGTCTTCGGTTCATCTCCATCCTTTATGCCAGGGGTAGGCATCCCTGCTCCTGGAGAGCCACTATCCTGCTTGTTTTACTTGTTTCCCTGCTCCAACACACCTGATTCAATAGTTAAATCACCTCTTCATGTTTTGCAGAAGCCTGTTAATGACACACTGATTCAAATCAGGTGTGTTGGAGCAGAGAAACAAGTAAAACATTCAGGATAGTGGCTCTCCAGGATCAGGGTTGCCTACCCCTGCTTTATGCAAACAAGATAATAGGTGTTTTTGAGAACCAACTTATAGAAAACAGTAGCAGAGTGGAGATGTTCAAAAACTGAATCCATGAGAGGTAACAGGTATTTGTTCTTTATAGTTGTTTGATTTAGTCCACAATAGTCAATGCACGGTCTTATCCTTCTTTTCTACAAAGAAACCCCTGCCCCAACAGGGGAAGTGGAAGGGTGGATTATGCCAAAACCCAAAGATTGCTCAGTGCATTCTTTTATAGTTTCTCTTACTGGGCCAGAGAGTTTGTATAATCTAGAGGGGCGCCAGGAAGGAGATCAATGGCACAATCATAAGGATGGGGAGGAGGTAAAGATAAGGCTCTTTGTTTGCTAAATCCAGTAGCTAGTTCATGATAACAGGGAGATATTTAGCCTTTGGTATCTATAGTTCAGCTTTTATCACGTCTCATTAACTGAGATTTTTTTTAAATCCTAGTCTAGTTTATGTTCACTTTCATTATATCCTAGTTTGGTTTTCCTCAGTTGGTTTTTATTTTTAGTTTATTTTTAATATGACTTGTTTTAGATAAGTTTTATCTAAATATCTGTATTTTTATGTAACTTTAAATTGGGTGTGTGTTTTCATGGCTTCTGTTCGGCTGAGGTTTTTAAATTCTAGTTTAGTTTATGTTATATCATAGTTTGGTTCTCCTCAACTTATCTTTGGTTTATCTTTAGTACAACTTAGTCTTATTTAATGTCTCATGTTTTAGATATGTTTAGCTCTATATTTTCGATATCTTTGTGTGTGTTTTATGACTCTGTATTTTTATGTTCGCATGTTGTAAAGCACTTTGTACTGCCCTGTTGCTGAAAAGTGCTAGCTTAACTGAAAGTACTACAGTCAGTGATGACTATTTATTGTTTCCATTTCCAAAGCCCCAGAGCACAGAGGAGGAGCGCTTTAATACCTCTCACACCCGTGTGCGCTCCCTTGTGGGGGCGCGCCCGATTGTGATTGTGATTGGCAAATGTACAAGCTGCACCGACTTCCTCTGAGTCAGATCAGTGGGGGAAGCAGACTGATAGCTACTACCAGGTTAGTTTTTCCAAACAACTGGCTATTTTGATCTTTAAACCAGTTGTACTGCATTATTTGACTAAGTTTGTTGAGGTAAAATCTTTAGACCTAATGATCAGCTCACAAAGAGATGTTTTCAGCTGCTTCAGCATGAAATTTTCTTGGAATTGGTGAGTCTGAATTGTTTGTTGCACAGCGTGTATGTTAGCGGTTAGCATTAGTCATTAATGCGTAGCTTTTAGTAGATCCAATGTTGTTTGTATTGCTTTGTATTACATGGATTATTTGTTGTTTTGTCAAGCTTTTATGTGCAAACACAGAACAGTAGGATTCCATTGTAAATACCAATAATGTATTTATTTATACACTGTAGATTTATGTGTACACATGGTCAAGCTTCTAATCAAGTTAGGATTTGTTATTAGCTTGATTTATAGAACCTGACAAGTCCTGTTTGTCTAACATAGGCCAGGTGAACTGGGATGAACCTGGATTTTCACAAACCTTCTCGAACAGTCTGGAGGGCAGCTACCCAACTGCCCAGCAAGGAGTATGGAATCCCAGACTACAACTAACCTTGTCCTGTGGTCTGGTAGAAGGCTAATATAGCCTAAGACCCCCCATCTCACTCTGACCAGGACTTGTGTTGTTTTTGATTGCCCTCTATGACAATAACTACTAAGTGCACTTGACAATAATTGCTGCACTAATTTGTACATAAGATAGTTTTCAGATAACTTAATCTGAATCTCAAGAACCTAGAGCTGTGGGTTGATACCAGAGGCATACAACGTTCCAGCAAAGACTTCTGTTGCACCTCAGCCTTATATGCAGAAGATAATCAGCTGTCATGAGGAACAGTTAAAACCAATTGGCCCTGCTTGTCACTGAAAGAGGTGGTTACTTAAATATATAGCACACTGAAACCTCACAACATCAATTTCAACACAAAATGAACACAACATATAACATAACATGTTTCAGTTCTTTTACAGCCTCTCGTACCTGCCCATGTCATTTCTGTAGCTGTGGGAAGTAATCATGGTCAAAGTAGATAGGGCTACTCATAGTTTGAACCAGGATTAGCTACTTTTAACTGTTGTGTTTGTCCATTGTACCTTCCTGTTTGTTGGAGCTTTTGCTTCTTAAAGATGTTGCCATTCTGAGTCTTGCTAGTATGCCACTTATTGATGATTTTTTGTTAGGTTATTAGAATTTTACAGACTAAGCAATGCTTTAGGCTGTCATCTCTTACATGACAATGTCATAAAGTCATCTTTCGGCATTATTTTGAGACATGTTTCTAATTTTAGTGATATTATGTAGGTGAAGAAAAGCAGTCTAGGTAATATTTTTAAAGTAGGGTTAAAAGACATATCCTGATCAAAGATAACACCAAGGTTCTTTACATTACAACTGGAGGCCAAATTAATGCCATCCAGAAGAAGTGAAAGGCTACAAAATTTGGTACTAAGAAGAACAGGTCCAAAAACTACTACCTCTGTCATGTCTGAGTTTAAAAGCAGAAAATTAAGAGTCATCCAGGTTTTTATGTCTTTAGGACATGCTTGTAATCTAATTAACCGATTGGATGCATCGGATTTGATGGATAAATATTACTGAGTATCATGGGCATAACAAGAAAAACTTCTCCCATGCTGTCTAATAACTTGGAAGTAGATGTAAAGTAAAAAGTATTGGTCCAAGCACTGAACCTTGAGGAACTCGATGACAAACAAATGTGTATGAAGAAGATTCATTATTTACATTTGCAAACTGGAATGCATGGCTCAACAGAGATAGGACTTTTTATTAGTCAAGCTACAGTACTAAACAGGAACCAGGGGTTGTTCTGATTATCTTCTATTAAAGATTTATATACAGTTCTAGCTGTACAGTAAAAAAAATACAATCAATAATCATACAAGTAGTGTACAGTAATACAGATACTGTATGCAAGTGCAATGAATAAATGTTTATGGATTGTTCTCCAATGTCCTTAAAATGTTCATTTAGTTTTCTTCAATGAGTTCATTAATCTAATAGCTTGTGGAAAATAACTGTTTCCTAATCTGCTTGTGCGACACCGTAAGCTGCGGTAGTGCTTCCTTGATGGTAGTAGGGAAAACAGTTTGTGTGCCGGGTGAGTGGGGTCTTTCGCTATGATCATTGCTCTCTTGAAACAGTGTGAAATGTAAAGATCCTGAAGGGCTGGTAGAGGCAATCTGATGATCTTTTCTGCAGTCCTCACTCCATGTTAGTGGAGTGCCTTTTTTTCAACTTTCTAGATTCCTGTTTGAAAGTACATAATTTTGAATTAAACCAAGGAGCCAGCTTTCTCTGACTGATCACTTTCTTGTTCAGAGGAGCAATTTTATCAAGTGATCTTTGCATTGAAGTTGTAAAACTGTCAACAAGATCATTGTGTGATCTCGCATGATCATACTTACTTTTATACTTACCTGGAGAGGACGCTGGCGTTGAATGTTCGCCGCTTCTCCACGCTTTTTTCTTCACGGCTGCTTTCTCCACGAAAAACAAGCCGCTCTATTGTTGCCAATTGTTGTTATCTCTCCCTGGATTTTCTCCTGTGCTGGTCTGCAAGTTATGCTGTGGATTACATCGCTCTGTTTCCTGAATGTCTGTTTTGGAGCCGTGCGTTTGCTGCTACCGGTTAGCTCCATGTTAGCTTCTCCAGGCTGGGCTGGCTCGTCGATGTTGACCTACTCTGCTTTCCAGCTGATTGGACTTAACAACTGCTCCATCCCTCCCTGTGTTTCCATCTTAAAACGACTGGGTCTTCTGCGTAGACCGCGCTATGTCCATAGAGGCTCTCGGAGGAGAACTGTTTATTATCAGCAGGCTGGATCTGGCCCTATGGCTTCCTTCTGGTCTACCGGACGTGCCGCGCAGCGTTTACGTCATCAGAACGCAGCGTCTGTGCTCCCTGATATGGCTGGAAGAACACAATGCATGAAGGGGCAAGGAAAGCGTGGAGTGGACTTCAGTCTGCTAAAATCTCTCCAAAAGGCTTCTACTCCAACCAGTATTAAAATAGAACTTTTCAATGTTCAATCACTAACCAACAAATCCTGTCTTATTCATGACCATATTCTGGAGAAAAATGTCGACCTTATGTGCCTTACTGAAACATGGCACCAACCGGATGTGTACAGTTCGCTGAATGAAGCTTGTCCCCCTGGATATAGCTATCTGCAGAGAGCTCGTCACAAGGGGCGAGGTGGTGGTCTGGCAGTAATCTACCGCAGTGATCTACAATTGTCCCGTCTGGTTCTTCAGGACTTCTCTTCGTTTGAATGCTTGGCCTTCAATCTCAAAGCCCCACTCCAGATGAATATAGTATTGCTTTATCGGCCTCCAAAACAACATGTATCATTTAATTCAGAGATACATGACCTCCTAACTTCTTTCTGTGCCCGTTCTGTGAAAAATATTATTCTTGGAGATTTCAATATACATTTTGATAATTTTTACTCCCCTCTGGTGGCAGATTTTAAGTCTCTTCTGGACTCACTTAATCTACTCAGCTTGTCGACGCCCCTACACACAATAGGGGGCATACTCTGGACCTGGTGATTACAGACAATGTAACTATCAATAACTTATCTGTTTATGACCTGGGCGTCTCGGACCACAGTATCATTTCTCTAGAAGTGCCTTCAACTTTGTCTGCTCTAAAATCTAAACGTCTTATTCAGTTCTGTGACTTGAAAAATATCTCCCCTGGGGCTTTGTCCTCTGCTTTTCACTCCTTGACAGCTGTCAATCATTCATCTGTAACTGACTCTGTGGATTACTACAATCAATCTCTCCAGGAGCTTCTGGAGCTCCATGCTCCATTGAAGTCGAGGCTGGTGTCATTCTGCCGCTCAGCTCCTTGGTACACCGATGAGCTGTGGAACATGAAAGCTGTTGGACGCGCTATCGAGAGACGTGTAAAAAAATCAGGTCTCTCTGTACACAAGCAGGCATATAAGGATCATCAGAAAGCTTATGCCTTTTCTCTTAAGGAAGCACGATCTAAGTATTATTCCAACATCATCAATAGCTGTCCGGGAAATTCCAAACAGCTTTTCTCGACAATACACCATCTCCTTCATCCCAATCAACAAACTGAGGTTGAGGATTCGACTCAAAAATGCGACTTGTTTCTTTCATTTTTCAAAAATAAAGTTGACTCTATCAGATCTCAGCTCCACAGCCTTCCTGATCTTCAGCTGTCATCTACCCTTGTACACCATGAGTCCCTGAGCTGCTTTGATGAAGTTGCTAAGAGTGAAGTGGAGAACATTCTCAAGAAAATGAAGCCTTCATCTTGTGCCCTGGATCCCTTCCCCTCATCACTTATAAAATCTAATCATGCTGCAATAAGTCCATTAATCACACAAATAATAAACAAATCACTGAAATCTGGTTATGTTCCACTGCCTCTTAAAACAGCTGTCATTAACCCTCTTCTAAAGAAATCTTCCCTGGATCCAGATATTCTCTCCAATTATCGCCCAATTTCACATCTTCCTTTTTTGTCAAAAG
>NC_051446.1:2263785-2265128 GCF_001649575.2 Kryptolebias marmoratus
GAACTCTCTCCCAGATTATTTGAGAGCTCCCCAACCATTGATTGATTTTAAAAGAGGCTTGAAGACTTTATTACTTAAGCAAGCCTATTCTGCTTCTACATGTTTTTTATGATGTTGTTTTTATCTCTGATTTTTTTATCTTTGATTTTAATTTGCACTGTGTAGCACTTTGAGATTTTTGTTAATGAAAAGTGCGGTATAAATTGGATTTATTATTATTATTATTATTATTATTTAAGCTGCTGCTGTTTATTGCATTAATCTGCAAGACAGAGGAAAACAATAGTGGAAGAGATTCTTTAAATGTGAACATGACAGAATGAAATACAGGTTTTCAGGTCTTAGTGTAACAACATAATAAACATACAGTATTATGTTTATAGTTTTACAGTTTGCTGCTAGAAATAACTGATTAGGATACAGCTACTAAATGTCACTGATACATCGTTGTTTCAATACAAAGTTCAACCCAGCAGCTGAGGTCAATGTAACTTTCCTTGGTTTAACCAGCTCGCTACAGATTGTAGGGCTTTTACATTATAACCATGTTTTTAATTTTAACAATGACATTCTCATCAAACGTCAGACTCACCTGCAGAAGGAGAAGAGATGATAAATGTGTCCTTTTCACCTATTAGTATTTTCAGTGTTGAAGTGACATGGCAAAGCAGTAGCAAAGTATTTGTGTCATAGCTGAACTGCTCCCACCCCTCCAGCCTTAAACGCTGTTCACATTCACACAAGCACTCCCCCTAGCTATTTATAGATGTCTCCTGTTCCAGTTCTTGTATTTACCATGCAGGCCATTCTAGAGCAAAGAAGTATAATCTCCCTCTGCACATATTTTCAATAGCTAATGACTATCAATAACAAAGGTCAAGCATTCCTTGAAAAAATGAGTACAGGCCACCATCTTTCATACCAGTTAAACTAAGATTGATATTCTCATGGCCTCAGACAGTGGAGTTGTATCCATACTTGTCCTGTTAGATTTCAGTGCTTCATTTGATGTAATTGATAACAATATTCTATTACAGAGACTTGAACATGATATTAGGATTACAGGAGCAGCTCTAAAATGGTTTGAATCATATTTGTCTGATAGATTCCAGTTTGTAAATGTAAATAATGAATCTTTTTTATACACCTCTGTTTGTCATGGAGTACCTCCAAAGTTCAGGGCTGGAATTACTTTATATATGCCTTCATGAAGTAGAAATTATTAGACAGCATAGGATCATTTTTATTGCTATGCTGATGATACTCAGTTTTATTTATATATATATATATATATATATATATATATATATATATATATATATATATATATATATATATATATA
>NC_051446.1:2266802-2284123 GCF_001649575.2 Kryptolebias marmoratus
ATATATATATATATATATATATATATATATATATATTAGGCCTTTTTCTCAATAGGCCTTTTTCTCTCAAATATTGTTAGAGCTTCACCTTTGCCAAGATAATCCATCCACCTTACAGGTGTGGCATATCAAAATGTGCAGTTTTAGTATTGTGTGTGCATTTGGCGTGCCGTCTGCAGGAATGTCCAGCAGAGCTGTTGCCCATGAATTCATTTCTCTACCATAAGCCATCTTCAAACGTGTTTCAGAGGATCTGGCAGTACTTCAAACTGGCCCCACAACTGCAGACCATGTGTAACCACAGTTGCATGGCCAAGGAATGCCGTTTAGCTCTGGCATACAGTGTGCAATGTAAAATAAAAACCTAGCTTAAGCTTCCTCACAATATGAGGTTTAAAAGTTAACTTTTATCAATTAAAATACCCAAATTCTTATATTGTGTCACAATTTCTATTTGAATGTCATGCAGAGTTTTGTTATTAAAAGAAGAAATTAATGTCTTTGTAGAATTATAAAATAGCATCATTTTAGTTTTTGTGGCAATTAGAAGTGTAATTTTTTGTGGCATTCAAGATTAAGTTCAAGCAGGAGTGACTGCACATTATCAAAAGCTCATTACAAATAGTCAAACAATTGGGCAAGAGTGGCATTACAGCAATAAATTACAGTATCATCAGCATAAAAGTGAAATTTTGCATTTGAAACATTTTGACCCAGATTGTTAACATAAATGGTAAAAAGAAGTAAGCCTAGGACAGAAAATTGGGGGACCCCTGATGTAAGTTTGAAAAAAAAATCCTGTTGTATAATGAAGCCTAGGCGTAAATTCAGACTGGAAGACCTGCTTCAGCCTCACCTGCATCTAATCGCTGCGTCGAGCACCTCCACTCCAGCCTATCAGNAACCTCCACCACCAGTGTCCGGCCCGGGGAAGACGCCTCTAATGCTCAACCTGAGCTTCTCCTCGAAGCGCATTGCTATTGTCGACACTTGCGTCTTCCGCCGAGGTCCGAGCACCAAATATCTTATGTCATTCATGTCAAATAAAACCATTTAATTGCAGCTTCTCTTTGTTGTGAGTCTCTCCAGGTTGAATTACTTTTGGGGTTCTTTCCAGAGAGGTAATTTTCAAACTGACTGACAGCCTGCTGGGACAACCCAACATTGAGCAGCCGTTGCATCAGAATATGGTGATCAACTGTATTGAATGCTTTTGAAAAATCAAGGAACAAGTCAGCACAGGTTCTCTTATTGTCCAATGATTCAATTATATTTTGACAATCTTTAATGATGCTATGATAGTACTGTGTTGTTTGCTGAAACCAGACACATTGGAAATAGGTCTATGGTTATTGAGTGAAGTGGAATCTCCTGCTTTTAGCAGAGGCAGTTTATGTGCAGATTTCTAGACTTTTGGAGTGATATTTTTTAACATTTTTGTAAGGTTAAGAATACTAGTTAAAGGTTTAGCAATACAATTTGCAGCAATTTTTAAAAAGTAGGGCCTGTCATTTTTTTATGTCCAGAGAGAAGAGAGCTTTCTGAACTTCATCCACAGAAATGGAAACAAATTTAAAAACTGGACGATTAAATATAAACTTATTATACATGTCTAGGACTGGTTGAAAACAGCCAGAGGCAATGCATCCTGATTGAAGCGTTCCGGCAAAGCAGATCTTTCAGAAATTGATACATTGCCTTTAACAATCCAAGAAGACAATTCATTACAGCTGGCAGTGGCTGATGTGGACTTAACAACTTTAGAATTTCCTGGGGTTATTTAAATTAGCAGATGTTGCAGACAAATAAAATTGCAATTTGGCTTGTCTTACAGATAAGGTGAAATAGTAAGCATAAAATATTTTTAAATAATTGATCCTCAGGCTTTGGCTAGCAGTACTAGCCAGGCCACAGTTGATTTATCCATGAAACCCAATAAATCCAATTAGTCACTTTGATTACAAGAATGTATAAAAGACAGAATCCATAATGTCCTCTCGTTTAAAAAAGTACCACAAAAAAAAACTTGATCCAAAATGTTGCTGCTAGAGTTTTAATGAGACTTAAAAGGAGAGATCATATTTCTCCAGTTGTCGCTTCTCTCCATTGACTGTCTGTCAAATTCAGAATAGAATATAAAATCTTACTTCTAACATACAAAGCTCTCAACAACCAAGCTCCATCATATTTTAAAGATTGTTCCATATTTTTGTAACAGAGCACTTTGCTCTCAGACTGCAGGTTTACTTGTGGTTCCTAGAGTTTCCAAAAGTAGAATGGCAGGCAGAGCTTTCAGTTCTCAGGCACCTCTCTTGTGGAAACAACTTCCAGTTTCTGTTTGTGAGGCTGACACACTGTTTACTTTTTAGACTTAAGACTTTCCTTTTTGATTAATCCTATAGTTAGGATTGGCTTGAGTTTCCTAAGTTATCCCTTAGTTATGCTGCTATAGGCTTGGACTACTGGAGGACAAATTGACCACATTTCCTCACTCTGCTGCTTTTTACTTGCTCGACTAATTATTTCTATCATTAATGTGTTTTTCTTCCAATAGAAACTACACCTGGACCAGTCATTTTGTGTTTGTCTGTGTCTCTTTCCTGTCCTGTAACCCCAGTTGGTCAAAATGGGTGGCCACTTGAGCCTTGTTCTGCTGGAGGTTTCTTCCTGTTAAAAGGGAGTTTTTCCTTTTCACTGTTGTCAATGTGCTGCTCAGCATGAGAGACGGCGACGAAGTGAAGATTCAATGCAATTTGCTGGTTTCCTTAGATAAAGAACTTTTACTAATTAGCTTTTTATAATGTATGCAAATATTTTTTTAAAGTGCCTTGAGATGACTTTTGTTGTGACTTGGAGCTATATAAATAAACTGAATTGAATTGAACTATTCATGAGATTCCAAAGCAACCAGAAGCTTTCAGTCTAAATGGTTAATAGGCAAAAGAAGTAAAGTACCTTTTTATTAGGATTTCTGTGACTGATTTTCAGTAGAAGCACAACAATTAATTGATTTAAAAACAGAACATGACAAAATTACTTTGGTAATAAAAAGTGAAATAAAATAAGAGCACAATCGATCAAAACCATGTATATATGTAGAAAATACCCACAGTACATCTGTACAACTCAAACAAAACCTTCACAGGAAACCAGTAGATCTTCACATGAGCCGCTTAGGGTCCTGACTATATAGGTCCAACTCCTCATACAGAATGAACCGCCTTAGTCTTGGAGGAAAAATATTTGAGCCCATGATCTCAGGGTTGTTGAGTCTCCTCATGGTCAAACGTTTCCTAATCTCCAGTCTACAGAGGTGGCTGAGGGAGCGAGGACTACCTAGAAAGCATGAGTAAGAACACAAAATAACACATTAATACTGTACAAAAAGAAGTGAAAGGGTCAAACAGAATGATACTCAAGAAATATGTACTACTTAGCAGAGGAAAAAGGTATAAACCTGGTTGAGAGATACTGGTATTTATTTATTAACTGTGGCCTTGATTCACTAAAATGTGCAGAGCTTGTTTTAGAACATCTCACAATATCAGGGAGAAACCTAGTTCAGGATGGCATTTCTTAAGTCCTAGTACTCCTGGAAATAATACCACCTTTCATGTCAGAGTTTTAGACTAAATTCATCCTAAAATGAGAAGGAATGGAGTTAAAGTCATTTTGGGCAAACCTCGTAAATAATGCTATATGTGATCTTATACAATTGTTTGAAATTTTGTGAGATGGTTACTTTGTGAAAGTTTCATTAAAATACATCCAGGGACTCATGTATTATTTTGTTTATGAACAAGGTTGACATCAACCATAAATGTCTAAGTTGTAAGGAAAGATCTAGCAAATAAATAACACTTTGAGTTTGTGTTGTGAAGAAGTTTTAGCTACTACCACATAAAATGTTATCTGTATCACTGACATTTGGCAAAGTTTCACAAAGCCTCTTATGTTGTCTATTATATGTCTATTGTGGAGGAGCATGCAGAGAGGTTGCAAAGTTTACCAAGTATAGAAGAGGAAGGGTGACAAGAGTTATGTTCGTGTGTTGAGAGTGTTAAGTGTTATTGCCAATAACATTCCAGAACAGCACTAAGGAAGGATATGTTAGAAGAGGTTGTTAATGTTAATAATAATAATAATAATGCATTTTATTTGTAGCGCCTTTCAAGACACCCAAGGACACTTTACAATATAAAGACACAATTAGAATAGAAAAAGGTGGCTATAAAATCTAGAAGAATAACAACAAGAAAAGTTACAGAGAAAAGGCTAGCTTAAACAGATGAGTCTTGAGTTGTGTTTTGAAAGTCGAGAGATTGTCGATGTTACGTAAGTCAGGTGGAAGAGCATTCCAGAGTTGTGGAGCAGAGTGGGAGAATGCTCTGTTTCCCATGGTACTGAGGCGGACAGGAGGAATGTTGAGGTGGATGGAGGACGATGAACGAAGGGAGCGTGAATGGGTGGTGATGTGCACGAGATCGGACAGATAGGAAGGGGCGAGGTTGTGGATAGCCTTGAATGTATACATGAGGATTTTGAATTGAATTCTGAATGAGACAGGAAGCCAGTGAAGTTGATGGAGAACTGGGGTGATGTGGTGGGATGAGGGGGTTTTGGTGATGATGCGTGCAGCCGAGTTTTGAACCGTTTGAAGTTTACGGAGAGATTTGAGAGGGAGACCAAAGAGGAGAGAGTTACAGTAATCAATTCTAGAAGTGACCAGACTATGGACCAGGATGGAAGCAGAGTGTGATGAGAGTGATGGACGGAGTCGGTTGATGTTCCAAAGGTGGAAGTATGCGGACCGGGTAGTGCTATTGATGTGTGAACGGAAGGAGAGAGTGCTGTCTAGAGCGACACCCAAACTCTTAACCTGGGTGGAGGGCGAAACCTGGGTGTTGTCAATGTTGACAGAGAAACTGTTGACTTTGGATAAAGTTGATTTACTGCCGACCAGTAGAAACTCTGTTTTAGCACTGTTTAATTTAAGGAAGTTAGCATTGAACCAGAATTTTATTTCAGATAAGCAAGAAGTGAGAGAGGAAGGTGGAAGTGAAGACTTGGGAGCTGAGGAAACAAAGAGTTGGGTGTCATCGGCAAAAAAGTGGAAATGGATGTTAAATCTACGAAAGATATTGCCAAGGGGGAGAAGGTAAGTGATGAAAAGAAGGGGCCCCAGGACAGAACCTTGGGGCACGCCTGAAGTCACAGGGGAGGAGTGGGACCTTAAAGATTTAAGTTTAATGAACTGAGTGCGGCCTGTGAAATATGAATGAAACCAAGCGAGCGGTGTGCCAGAGATGCCGATGGATGAAAGTCTGCGAAGGAGGATGCTGTGAGAGATGGTGTCAAAAGCTGCATTGAGATCAAGGAGTTAAGACAGGTCCTGGAAAACAGTGGGTCTGTACTGGGTCGGACTGACCTAGAGGCCTGGGCTGGTTTCGTGTAAATGACGTAGGAGTTATGTAAACTTTTGACCAATCACGAACTGGTCAGAAATGTGCAATACACACCAATGTATTTTGTTTGTATAAATACGCCCCAGTCCTAGAAGATGCTATGGGATTTTGGGGTAATTCTGAAGATGATAAGTTGTGTCAATAAATCCCCCGTGTATTGGCTGAAATGAGAAACAAGTCCCTGTCTATCATTTCAGTGTGAGAACTACCTTTTTTCACCAACACTATAAAAAGCATAAAAGTTAAAACCTTGTTTTAACTTGCAAAACGATACAGTAAGTTTTAAACTCACCACCATGCAATGACTGAAACCAGAGTCCAGTCACTCTGGATAAACATAGCTACAATAGAACGATTCCTTTCTTTAGCTTGAAGACTGTTTAAAAAAACAAACAAAAAAAAAACAAAACAATTAAGCAGCCAGGAGTTGATTTCATTACCTTTAGTTTGACTTGAAAAGAAGTTGGGGTAAAGGTTTTGCTGCCCGCCAGTTATTAGGTGAATGCCAACAAATGCATATCTGCCAAATTTTGCTCCAGGCCAGTGGACGAAGTAGCCCGCCGAGTGAGAAGATTTTGTCTATAATCTCTATGGTTTTATTTAACAGGAAAACTCCTTCCTGGCTTGTCATCAGTTCAAGCCAGATCATACACTGACTGACAGGTAAGGAACACATACAGTTACTGCAGGCTTACTATGTTTGTTTTTTTTTTCCCCTTTTTCACGATTTTACTTCACATGTTCATGTTCACATTTTTTACTGGGATTAATGGGATTTCAAATATAACTAAGTACAATACTTAAAATTAAGCATACTGAAGTAAGAGTATATATATTAATAATTACTTAAAAAGTTAAAAAGTACACATAATTCATACCTAATTACAGTAATACAAGTAAATGTAATTTGCTACTTTCCATCTCTTCTGTCAACTATCACACATCAGACCAAACTCATCTGACATCTCTGGTAATCATCACAAAGAGGGTAAGGTTATTAACCACTGGTTTTTGGTTTCCTGGTTGAATAAACACAATCCCATTATGAACTCTTTAGAAAAAAAAATTGACAGCTGGAGTCCATTTTGTTTAGCCCATTGTCTACGATCTGCCTCACCTGCAATTGTGTCCTCCTGTGTAGGGTTGGGCATTGAGTCTCAATAATCGATTGTAACTGGGACTAACATTATGATTCTTCTGGGATTGTTGAAATATTTAAATTTTGATTTCTAGTTTAATAATAATAATAATAATAATAATAATAATAATAATAATAATAATAATAATTTTATTTAGAAAGCGCCTTTCAGGACACTGAAGGACATTTACAAGAATAAGCAAATCAGAGGACAATGTGCGAAAATACAGTTGAAAGAAGCAGACATAGGTAACAGTAGAATTATTACAGATGAAATTAAGATGGATAGGCTAATCTAAAGAGATGAGTTTTCAAAGCAGTCATGAACGCAGGGAGAGAGGTAGTGTTTCTTAGGTCCGATGGTAGAGAGTTCCAGAGGAGCGGTGCAGAGCAGGAGAAAGCCCTGCTCCCCATCGTGGAGAGGCAGGCAGAGGGTACTTGGAGATTTAAGGAGGAAGAGGATAGGAAAGAACGGAAGAGGACGGAGATGTGTACAAGGTCAGACATATAAGGTGAGGCAAGATGGTGGATAGCTTTGAACGTGAGAAGCAGAATTTTAAAGGTGATGCGTGCTTTGACTGGGAGCCAATGGAGCTGTTGCAGGACTAGGGTGATGTGGTTATGGGAGGAGGTTAGAGTGATGACACGTGCAGCCGAGTTCTGCACCATCTGAAGCTTATGGAGGGATTTGGGGAGGCCAAAAAGAAGAGAATTACAGTAGTCAATCCGTGAAGTCACAAGACTGTGGACAAGGATGGCTGTGGTGCGGAGTGTGAGAGATGGACGGAGACGGTTTATATTTCTGAGGTGGAAGTAGGCAGACTGAGTAACATTACTGATGTGAGCAGTGAAGGAGAGAGTGGAGTCGAGGATGACACCAAGACTCTTGACCTGAGGCGAGGGGGTTAGCAGCGAGTTGTTGAAGGGGATAAGTAATTTTTTTGATTTTGAAACAAAATTTTTAGTGCCAACGAGGATGATTTCTGTTTTATCGCTGTTCAGCCAAAGGAAATTGTCTGAAAACCAGTGATTGAGTTCATTGAGACAGTCAGTGAGAATGGAGGGACAATGAGTAGAGTTAGAGCTGTGTGTCATCTGCATAACAATGGAAACGGACACCAAATTTACAAAAGATGTAACCAAGAGGAAGGAGGTAAGTTATGAAGAGAAGGGGTCCAAGGACAGAGCCTTGTGGAACGCCTGTGGAAACGGGGGATGACTGAGAGTGGAAGGATTTTATCTGAATAAATTGAGTGCAGTCGGAAAGATGAGAATTGAACCAGCCAAATGCAGTACCAGAGATGCCAATGGATGTGAGTCTGTTAAGGAGGATAGAATGAGAGATCGTATCAAAGGCAGCACTAAGGTCAAGAAGGATGAGGATGGACAGAAGACCAGAGTCGGCAGCACGGAGAAGATCGTTGGTGATTTTAGTGAGGGCAGTTTCGGTGCTGTGATGAGGGCGAAAACCAGATTGAAACTCCTCATAAAGGTTATTGCTGGAAAGATGAGAGTGAAGTTGACTAGCAACAACTTTCTCCAGAATCTTGGAAATAAAGGGCAGGTTAGAGATGGGACGAAGATTACAGAAGTTACTAGGGTTGAGGCCGGGTTTCTTAATGATGGGGGGTAATGGCTGCAGATTTGTTGAAGGGGAACAAGGAGAAAGCTGTGGGAACAATACCAGAGGTCAAAGAGGAGTGGATGATGCTGGTGATGATAGGGAGCAGAGAGGGGAGGCAGGATTTAACAAGAGCAGTGGGAAATGGATCGAGTTGGCAAGATGAGGGCTTAGACTTGCTAATGATGTCAGAGACGTCAGCTGCAGAGGGGAGGGTAAAAACAGAGAGGTGAATGGGGGGAGACGGGAGTTCAACATGTGAACTACATTGGATTTTGGATTTTATGGTTTTTGAGTAAATTTGGGTCAATTATCTTAATATAGTAGATCAAAAGTAAAAAAATAACTTGAAATTCACACTTGGGAGGTGGTGCTAAAAATGACTCCAAACATGGCAGATTACACCATTTTTAGGGTGAAATATGAATGAAAATAAAAAATAGTCCAAAAACCTTCACTTTCACACTGGAACCCAGAGAGTTAAAAAAAAGAAATGACCAGTCAGCTCAGTGCATCACTTGCAATAAGATTATATCCTGCAAAGGAGGGTGCTCGATCAACATGATTAAACACCTTCAGGTTCATGGTGTAGAAGTAATAGAGTGCCCCATCTGTGATGCACTTTTTCACGCCTTCCTTTGCAGCCTCTTCTTCCATCTCTGACCCTCAGCCTAGCACCGCACTGCAGTCAGAATCAGATAAGTAAAAATCGTCTTATACCAACATTGAGGCAATAAAAAAGTTATACTTGACGTTTAACAGTGGTAACTCAGATGCAAATACCCAGCTAACGTTAGCCAGGCAGTTAACCAGTTAACATCTGTGATGTGCTACTCTATTCACCATAGCATCCAAGGGAAAGTTGTTGGTGTAACAAATTAAAGAGTGCCACAGAAAGGTAACAGCATATATTGCCTCTTAAAAAAATCGAATTGAGAATCATTAGGAACCAGAATCAAAATTGGGAACCGGAATCATTCAAATTCAAACAATGCCCAACCCTACTTCTGTGAGCCCTCTGATATTTCAAATGTACCTCTTGTGTATCTTAATTTGTTTCCTGACTTTGATAAAAACAAACCCTATAGGCCCTACTATTGTGCATTTGAGCTTCTGTCTGGAGTTGCTCTCCCAACAAGCCAAGTCTACAATCTCTTGGGACCTGAAAAAGAAATGAAGCAAAGAAATTTTGCATAAGGCATCATTCACCCATCTTCTTTTTTTTTTTTTGTTGAGAAGACAAGACATTACGACACAGCGTCGACTTTAGAAGTTAGAACCAAATAACCACAAAAAACAAGTCTCACTTTCCCTGTCACTTGAACAAGTATATTCTTCCAAAATATTTTCAAAACTGGTTCTCTGTAATGCATACCATTTGGTACACATCCTTGGAGGGGGATGAGTGGAAAATGGCCTTTAAAACACAACTAGGGCACTTTGTATACCTCGCTATGCCATTTAGACTCACCAGTGCCCCTGCCCTTTTCCAAGCTCTGGGTATTGATATGTTAAGAGATTTCCCTATCTTGACAATATTATGACTTTTTTGAAGATCTTCAACATCATCAGAAACACATCAGACAAGTCTGTCAGAGCCTGCTCGAGAACCAGCTTTACATAAAAGTGGAAATACAAGTTTCACGTCTCATCTGTGATCTTCTTGGGACATATCTTCAAGAGCAGACAGATGAAGACCAATACAAATTAAATCAAATCGGTCAACCCATCTATGAGAATACAACTTCAGCATTGCCTGAGTTTTGATCCTGTTTATTGCCAGTTTATCAAGAACTACAGTCAGACTACTTTTCCCCTTACAAGACTAACCTTAATTCGCCAACCTTTCAAGAGGCATTCAATAACCTTAAACAGCTCTTCACCCCCATCCCAGGTTTGGTACATCTTGATCTCCAGAAGCAGTTCAGAATGGAAGTCAATACATCTGATGCAGGAGTTGGTGCAAATTTTATACAACAAGTGGACACTGATGGCAATCTTCACCCATGTGCATTCTTCTCCCATTGTCTCTCCCTGGCAGAACAAAATTACGACGTCGGGAACCCTGAGTTGTTGGCCATAAAGATGGCTTTAGAAGAATGGAGGCACTGGTTGGAAGAATCTAAGATACCTTTCATAGTCTGGACTGACCATAAGAATCTGGCCTACCTGCAATCTGCTAAGAGACTGAATTCCAGACAAGCCTGATGGTCATTATTTTTTGCACATTGCCAGATCACAATAACCTACTGCCCTGTTTCAAGAAATATCAAATTGGATGCACTCTCCAAGTAATTATCCAAATGTGAGAAGCCCAAGGCCATTAATAACATCTTACCAACATTTTGCACCATTTGAGTACTCACATGGGATATCGAAAATCTAGTAAAACAAGCTGAAGAATCAGACTCTGATCCTGGAAATGGAGCCCCCAATCATGTCTTTATACCTTCCTAATTCAAAAGATCTTTGGAAGGTCCTTCTCCTGGCCAAGATGTAAAAGAATGTTTCAGCCTGCCCAACTTGTGCTCAAGGAAAGAGAGGAATTTATCCCATGTCAGGCCTCCATCAACTTCTACCCTGTCCAAATCCCCTATGGTCTCACGTCTTTAGGCTTTGTCACCAGTCTGCCATCCCCTAGTGGTAATACACTTGTGGTCATGATAGTGGATAGTTTCTCTAAAGCAGTTCATTATATTCTCCAGTCAAAATTACCTATTGCTTTTTAAACTGCTCAACTTCCGGTCTGCCATGTTTTCTGGCCTCATGGGATTCTGTCCAATGTCATATCAGATAGAGGTCTCTAGTTTATATACCAAAATCCAAAAGATTTCTGCAATGCTCTAGGAAAGATGGTGTGCCTTTCATCTGGATTCCACCTACAAAGTAACTGCCAAACTGATCAAGTTAATCGGGAGTGAGAGTCTGCCTTTAGATGTGTAATTATCAACAAACCCACATTCTTGAGCTCTCAATTACCATGGATAGAACATACCCTTCTTCTGCTACAATACTCACTTGAGTCATTTCTAGGTTACCACCCCTCGTTGTCTCAATTTCAAGAGATTGAGATCTCAATTCCTTTTCCATCAACATTACCTTTGACAATGCAGACATTTTTCAGCATCAACCAATGCAGCTCTTCTCTGTACTGCTGAACAAAACTGCAAAATAGCAGACTGTAAAAGGATCCCAGCTCCTCATTACTCACCTGGTCAAAAGGTATGGCTTTCTTCCATATTCCCCTCAAAGATGTATCTAGGAAACTGGCTCTCAGATTTATCAACCCCTTTAAAATGGAATCCATCATAACCCCCTCATCAGTTCATCTCAGACTCCCTCCATCTATGAAGATTCTCAGGTGAAACTGGTCGTCTCCAGCACACTTTGCCCTCTATTTTAAATTTCCTTCATATTTTACCCTAAAAGTAGTTTAACCTGCCATGTTTGGAGTCATTTTTTTCAGCACAACCTCCCAAGTGTGGATTTCAAGTAATATTTTACTTTTGACCTACTGTATTAACACAACAGACCTAAAATCACACAAAAAACAAAATCTGAATGGAAAATTCTTAGTTTTTTACTGTAAAAACCACAAACATACTTAATGAATTGTTTTTACAACTTAGAATGCAAATATAAGGTCTAATAAGGTCTTATAAGGTCTAAAAAGACTGAATGAATCTTAAACGAATTGTGATTCACTATGGTAGATAAAAGGCTTTTTGCTGTGAAATATTTAATTTTCACTAAAACTTAGTGTTAAATTCATAAATATGCGACCAGTTCTTCAGGTAATCAAATTTTAAATGAACCACTAAACTTCTACAACCCCCCCCCCCCCCCGCGCCCTACACCACCAANAAAAAAAAAAAAACAGGCATAGCACTGAAAATATCTTTGAAAAAACTCACAGAGAATTTCACAAATCTCGGGCCACTGTCTCTGTTTTTCCAAGATCAGTCTGAGTTTGGAGCAGATATGGACGTGGTTGACATAATCTAGTAGAATTCGAACAAC
The DNA here is from genome assembly GCF_001649575.2 of Kryptolebias marmoratus. Taxonomy (NCBI): domain Eukaryota; kingdom Metazoa; phylum Chordata; class Actinopteri; order Cyprinodontiformes; family Rivulidae; genus Kryptolebias; species Kryptolebias marmoratus. The sequence continues at coordinate 2,279,047 of NC_051446.1, forward strand.
ACTCCCAGACAGGTGCTTAAGGCAGCAGAGACACATGAACTCACAGAACTGGAAAAAAAAAACACACACAGCAATGACTATAAAAATATTCTACATTCATAAACCAAAATATAATTTTAAGATGTAAAAATTTTAAAGGATAATTCAGTTATTGTAAAGTGGGATTCGGTGGAAAAGTTATGAACAAATATTTTCTAACTGTACTTTACTTTACCACGACTAACCAAAGCAACACCCTCATTACTGAGGAAGAGGCCCCGATCCATTAAGCCATCTCCTGCTCCATCCTACCATCACTCATGAACTAAACTCCCAGATACTTGAACTCCTCCATCTGAGGCAGAGATTCACCCCGACCAAAAGGGAGTATTCCACCTGTTTCCGGTTGAGAACCATGGCCTCAGATTTAGAAGAGCTGACTAGGATCCCAGCCATGTCACACTCGGCTGTAAACCTTCCCAGTGCACGCTAAAGATCATGGCTCAAACAGAACTACATCATCATCATATCAATGATATTCTCATTGAATACTTTGTTCTGTACAAAGTTGAATGTGCTGACAACAAGATCACAGAAAATCTTCAATAAAAATCAAATTTATTAACCAATGGAGGCCTGGATTTGGAGTCATGCACAAAATTAAAGTGGAAAAACACACTACAGGCTGATCCAACTTTGATGTAAGGTCCTTAAAACACAATAAAATGAGGCTCGGTTTTGTGTGTGGCCTCCCCGTGCCTGTATGACCATCATACAATGCCTGGGCATGCTCCTGATGAGGTGGTGGATGGTCTGGACAGTCTGTGGTGCAACGTGACTTTGGTGGATGGAGCGAGACATGATGTCCCAGATGTGCTCAATCAGATTCAGGTCTGGGGAACGAGCGGGTCAGTCCATAACTTCAATGCCTTCATCTTGCAGCAACTGCTGACACACTCCAGCCACATGAGGTCTAGCACTGTCCTGCATGAGGAGGAACCCAGGGCCAACCGCACCAGCATATGGTCTCACAAGGGGTCTGAGGGTCTCATTTCGGTACCTAATGGTGGTCATGCTACCTCTGGCGAGCACAAGGAGGGCTGTGCGGCCCTCTAAAGAAATGCCACCCCACACCATTACTGACCCACTGCCAAACCGGTCATGCTGAAGGATGTTGCAGGCAGCAGATCGCTCTCCACAGCGTCTCCAGACTCTGTTACGTCTGTCACATGTGCTCAGTGTGAACCGGCTTTGATCTGTGAAGAGCACAGGGTGCCAGTGGTCAATTTGCCAATCCTGGTGTTCTCTGGCAAATGCCAAGTGTCCTGCATGGTGTTGGGCTGTGAGCACAACCCCCATCTGCAGGTTTTCCATACCATCTTAATGGAGTCGGTTTCTTACTGTTTGTGCAGACACATGCACATTTGTGGCCTGGTGGAGGTCATTTTGCATTCCTCTGGCTCCTGTTCCTCCTTGCACAAAGGCAGAGGTAGCAGTCCTGCTGTTGGGTTGTTGCCCTCCTACGGCCTCCTCCACGTCTCCTGGTGTACAGGCCTGTCTCCTGGTAGCGCCTCCAGCCTCTGGACACTACGCTGACAGACACAGCAAACCTTCTTGCCACAGCTTGCATTGATGTGCCATCGGGGCCTGGATGAGCTGCACTACCTGAGCCACTTGTAAATGGTAAATGGCTTGCACTTATATAGCACTTTATCTAGTCCAAGGACCCCAAAGCACTTTACACTACAATCAATCATCCACAATTCACACACTGATGGCGGTAAGCTACATTGTAACCACAGCTGCCCTGGGGCAGGCTGACAGAAGTGAGGCTGCCATCACACCGAGCCCTCTGACCCTCTAACCCTCTGAAGGCAGGTGAAGTGTCTTGCCCAAGGACACAACGGCTGAGACAGCCGGAGTGGGGGTTTGAACCAGCAACCCTCCGATCACAAGACAAACCCCTACCTCCTGAGCCACTGCCGCCCACTTGTGTGGGTTGTAGAGTCCGTCTCATGCTACCACGAGTGTGAAAGCACCACCAACATTCAAAAGTGACTAAAACATCAGCCAGAAAGCATAGGTACTGAGAAGTGGTCTGTGGTCCCCACCTGCAGAACCACTTCTTTATTGAGTGTGTCTTGCTAGTTGCCAATAATTTTTCACCTGTTGTCTACTCCATTTGCACAACAGCATGTGAAATTGATTGCCAATCAGTCCTAAGTCCTAAGTGGACAGTTTGCTTTCTCAGAAGTTTGATTTACTTGGAGTTATATTGTGTTGTTTAAGTGTTCTCTTTATTTTTTGAGCAGTGTATTTTTTTCGCTTTTACTCTCAAAATCAACTAATTTGCCCATTTTCTGTTTAGAGTGCAGATATAAAAGTAGAGGCACATACACAGCAAAACACAGGGGTTACCCTTACAAAAAAATCCCATGAAAATCACATGTGACTTTCACATGTGATCACATGTAATCACATAGGAATCACATGTGATTCCCACATTTCCATATGTGGAAAATGGGAATCACATGTAGAAATATGTGATTTTTTTGTGGATTATGTGAACTACATATGGAAAATGGGAATCACATGTGATCACGTGAATTTCGTGGGATTTTTTTGTAAGGGTACACTGACCATTGAAATTTGTTTTGATTTCCAATTACATAAGAAAATTAAACTAAACTAAATAAATAAATAAAATTACCTCTAAGCATAGAAAATAGAAAAAAAGACTAACAAAATAAGACAGTGTGTATTTGCTATTGAAGGACACTGAGACAAATGTCGGGAGGAGAATTAACTGCCAGTCAGGTGAGGACAAGAGAAATAATCATCCCCATCTAAAAGTATATACGTATTTCTATTTTGTGTAATTGGAGTATTTTATTTATTATTTTCTTTGTAACAAAGATAACAACATCATTGTCATTGCATTGACAGGAGCTATAAAGCTCCTCAGAAATGATGACATGGAAATCTGGAGTGAAACTATGCCCAGAAATACAAAAAAATAAAGCCGTTTTTAATGCTTTTTCACATCTGTCTCAATTTATCCTGATTCTGTTCACGTCAAGCTTTGATCATGTGCTAATATAGTCAAAAACTAAAAAGAAATTGCAAACAGCATTAAAAATGCTTTGGGAGAATCTTTAGCCAAGCTAAGAATGTTTTTTTATTGTCATTTATGTGGATCACCTAGTAGCACAACTTTATTATGTATTTCAGCATTTTTTTTAGAATTGTAGAGATGGAGAACATGTTATGTTAAATTGTAATTGACAGCGTCACAGCATATTAGAAAGTTGGCAAAGTGTGCAGGCAGTACTTTTGTATTGAGGGTACAGCCCTGAATCCAGAGTACGTAGCCTCTGACTCCAAAAATACAAAATGGCGGTGCCCACTAAACTCACATTCTGTCTTTAATTTTGAGCAATGGTTGGAAGCATAGACGCTTCATCCATTTTTTTATTGTCAATAATTCAAACAAATCATCTGTCCAGTCAGAATTAAACTCCATTCGATCAATGTGAGGCCAATTAAAAAAACAGTCAACAGGTAAGATGTTATTCATAACTTTTCCACAGAACTTCACTTCAAAGTGGGTGTACCAGTCCTTAAAGCTTTATAAATGTGGAACTTTCTGAACTAATTTCTCTTCTGCCTCTCAATTTCCTAGCAGTCAGCTTAGTTACAAAGTTGGTATATCTGGAATTCACCCTCTAATCTTCAGTTTTATTTAGACATGTATTATCATTAATTGTTGACAAAATAAGATTATTCCAAAAAAGATTTTGCTGAAAAACTATAATCAGACACTTACTGGAATCTTCCCCTCTGCTTCTACAACATCAAATGCGCTGTCATGGTAACAGTAGAAACACCTCTCCACCTTATAGCCATTATTAAGCAGCAGTCGCATCATCACCTCGTCTTTCAGGCAATACTGTAGTGCTGTGGGAAATACTGTGTCACTCACTACTGTGAAGTAACAGTTCACATCTGCTTTGGCTGTCAGCAGCAGCTTCACAATCTCATAACATCCGGACCGGACCGCCACCAGGAAGCAGTGCAATGGGTCCAAGTTGGTCTTTGCCCCTGCATCCAGCAGGATTTTGGTGCACTCCACATCTCCATTGGAGACGGCAAAGTACAAGGCACTTCTCCTCAAGTCTTGATAGTTTTCAGAGTTTCTCGTGTTCATCCGGTAGTTGACATCAAAGCCGCAGGCTAACAGGAGCTGAAGACAGTGACTCTGGCGTCCTTCTACAGCGGAGTGGACTGGGCTCTGACCTGCTTCTTTAATGGCCTTCTTACTGGTGAGTGGAATCAACATTTTCAGAGCACTGAAGGAAGGGGTAGAGAACAAATATTAATTAAAGAGAGCTATTCTTTAACATCTTGGTTGATTTCTTGAAATGTTGCTTCAAACTTCCAAAAAATATTTTTATCTTGTGATACCATCTATTTTGTGATGGCATCATGAGAATCATCAGCCAACATCTTCACAAAGTCTTTTGCTTTATTTTTTGGGGTTGATACATACATTTCACACCAAAACATTCATATCAGGAACATACAACCTGTCTCCTTCATGAGCGGTATGATGGAAAGACTGATTATGTTTTATTTGCATATATTTATTTAAACAGATGACCAATCACACCTTAAGGTACCTGGAAATTGTAGCCAGAGATGAATTAGAGTTCTGAAAGCTGACAATTCTCTTCCTGATAGCTTGGCTGATTTTTGTTGGATTTCCCATGATATCAAACGAAGAAGCAGTGTGATATATATATAATATATATCTCCAGGGGGGCTATAAGTCCTAAATACACCAAAACTTACTAAGGTATCACACCAGTGCAGTGGTGGGATGTAACGAAGTACAAGTACAAGTACTTCGTACAGTAACGAAGTACAAGTACTTTGTTACTGTACTTAAGTACGTTTCTCATGTATCTGTACTTTACTTAAGTATTTTTAAACGTGGNGTACTTTCGACTTTTACTTCGCTACATTTTACAGTAAGTATCTGTACTTTCTACTACACTACATTTTTATAATGTGTTGAAGTAAAAAGTAAATTCACGTC
>NC_051446.1:2284223-2289263 GCF_001649575.2 Kryptolebias marmoratus
AGAAATCCGGTCTCTCTTGCAAATGAGTCAACGTGGCTCAACGAGACTAACCTGTATAAATAAAGGTTGAATGAAAAAAAAAGTACTTTTACTTTTAATACTTAAGTATTTTTAAAAGCAAGTACTTTCTTACTTTTACTTAAGTAAAAATGTTAAGGTGGTACTTCTACTTTTACTGGAGTACATTTTTGTCTGTTTATTTGTACTTTGTACTTTTACAGTGTTTGAGTACTTTCTCCACCACTGCACCAGTGTATTTACATGAATTAAAACAACAACAGCAAATTGTGCCCCGGGGCGGAAATACGTCACCAATCAGACAACGCTGAAGAACAAAACTTTACTTATCATTAACTATAAAATATTTATCTTACACAACTACAAATATATATATACATATATTTAGAAATATTTTTATTTTATTATTTCATTTTTATTAAATTTTTTACGTCTTATTTAAAGTAATGTGAGTGGTAAGGCGGCATCCTTGCGCCCTCTATTGGCCAGCCGCCACTGTCATAGTCTCTAATCGAGGGATAAGCGAGTACACCACGATCTCTATCTGTTCAAACATCTAAATCAGGGGGCCAAAATCAGTTACACAAGGGGGCCAAAATTCAAATCTTGGTCTTAGCCAACGGCCAATCTTGATCAACATTTAGATAGATAGATAGAACTTTAATGATCTTTTGGGAAGACTCCTTCAGGGAAAATAAAATGTTATATGTTAAATATATCTTGTATATACATCCAAAACTTTGGTTTTAGATGTAATATGTCATATTATTCATATAGAAATACCAATTACCTTCTTCCAGAATTATATAGAATTTAGAACAAACATAATTTAATGAACAAAAAATATATCAAACTTAAAAAGAGACATCATTAGCATTCATTTTGTATGCCATACTCTCTATCATCAGATTTTTTTTTTTTTAATAATACATTTTATCACAACCCATTAAACAGCAACAAAAAATAAAATAACAAAATTCCAAGCATATAGCTACTAACATTTAACTTTAAAACAAAAAAATATATATGAAAAGACTGTTACTTGGATGCACATTCACTCAAGTCAGACAACTGACATCTTTTTCTTGGCTGCAAGTTTATCAACTAAAGTTTTATTGGTCTTGTTTGATGTTCTTTGTAGCTTTTTCAATGTGAAAATAAAGGTTACTGAGAAATAAAAATGAATTCTCTTGGCTTCAAAGTAACTTTCATGAGAAAAACTTCACTAAATAGGCTTGTTTCTTTTAGGCAAAATGAGAAGTGATGGAGACTTTATCTGTCACAAACTGCATGGCCAGATCTAATAAAATTTAAATCTTATCTTGGGGGCCAGATAAAATGTAAACAAGAGCCAGATCTGTCCCGCGGGCCTTGAGCTTGACACATGTGATCTAAATTATCTGTATCCGTATCTGTACTCGGAATGGGCGGGGCCTAACCCGGAAGTGGGCGTGACATACCACCAGCCAAACTTAGAAAGCAGACAGAAAAAAAAAACCCAACCAGAGTGGAGGCACGAGGCAGTGACCAACCCGTTTTCAGCTCTGTCTTGTCAAATGCACCGTGTATGTTGCACAGCTTTCGCTGCAGAGATGTATGTGTGTCTAGAGAGGGGCGGGGCACTCTGTGACTGGCCAATCACAGATTGTGAAAACAGTCAGTTAGCCAATGAGGATTTTTCTTCAGGATGAGCATGGGTATTGACGAGTTTCACTCGTATCATGCTCGTACTCGTCAAAAATGCTTTATCCGTACTGGATACTCGTCTGAAACAAGTATCCGACTCAACCCTACTCTAAACCCCTACTGGCACAGCATCTCCCTCAGGCAGCACATTTTTTAAGAGCCCATAACTTTAAAGCATTTAACAGGAGAAACTCACTTGTAGTGTCCAGCATATGCAGCCTTGTGAATGGGTAGATGTCCAGTAATACTGGGCAGGTTTGGGTCGGCTCCATTGTCCAGCAACAGCTGAATGCAGGCAGTATTTCCTGATCCAGCTGCGTCCATCAGGACACTTTCTCCATTACAAGCCTGAGAGTTAACTTTACTGCCTGAATTGGGTCGACAGTGAGAAAACACAACATAGATGATGACATAACAATTTTTTTTTTTTTTTCATTTTGGTTGGGGTATTGGTTAGTACCAGGTCGAAAAAATGCAAACAATTTATTTTCAGTAACATAATGAAATCATGTGTTGTACAATTACCCATCTTTGTTCTCTATGGTCACATCATGCAAGTAAAATGTTGTAAAACTGACCACAGTTCAGCAGAATCTCAGTGGTGTGGAGATGTCCATGTTCAGCAGCCACAGCTAATGGTGTCAGTCCCATCACATCCTTCTGATTTACCCGGCCACCATTTCTCAGCAGCAGCATCAGGATGTCCACATTTCCTACCTTGGCCACCTCGTGCATTGCAGTCCACCTCTTCTGGCAAATCTGCTCTATCCAAGCGCCATGAGACACCAGTGTGTGTATCATGTCATAGGAGTCAGCTCTCACTGCTTCACAGTGACACAAAAAGGTTTTCATTTAGTGTACATTTTCTTTCAGTAGTATTACAAAGACAGAGTTTACGCCCCATATATGTACAGTATTTGCACTTGTTGTTGTCAATATGTTTGTGTTCTCTTCCCTTAGATAGTATACTTGAATTAGTGTTTGTCTGTGTCTTTTTGCAGTCATCAAGCCCCATCTGATTGAAACAAATGTCATTTGTCCTCAGCTTAGTTCTGCTGGAGGGTTCTTACTGTTAAAAGGATGTTATTCCTTTCCACTGCCACCCACCCCAATAACTTGTTTTAAATGGGGGACTGCATCAAAGTGAAGATTTAATGCAGTGCACTAGTTTCCTTAGATAAGGGATCTTAAACACAGTCACAGAAGGTACCAAAACTTGGATTGAGGTGTAGGGCAGACTAAATTACAATTTATTAAAAAGACTAAAACAAACCATGTTTCATAGGAAAAAAATTGAACAGACAGATAATTGACATAATTATTAATTTTTTTAGTAAAATTAATAAAATTGAGTAAAATGAGAATATATAATTTTTGAACAAACTGTTGGAAAACTATTATTAGTTTTAAATCAAAACTATTGTGATTTTAAGAGAAAAAACCCCATCAACAAACAAAACTGCAAGTTAAATAATGTTTGAGATCAGCTTGAGCTGAAACTGTACAGCTGTGCATCAGTAAGATGACCTCTGTGTAGTTTTGCTCATTTTCTTTACTGAAAAAACTGCTAATACTAATACAGTTGCAGTAATATGTTTACATATACTCATCATGGACATTAGTGCCATTTTAATTTGGAGCTTTAATGATTTATTTGATTCACCTTTGTTTTATTGAATTTTAAAAATAATTGTGTGTGCAAATTTGTAATTATTGTGGGTTATCTCTAATCCACACAGGGTCAGAATTATGCATACAGTCTAAAATACACTATATTGCCAAATGTATTCACTCACCCATCCAAATCATTGAATTCAGGTGTTACAATCATTTCCATTGCCATGGGTGTATAAAATGAAGCACCTAGACATGCAGACTGCTTCTACAAACATTTGTGAAAGAATGGGTCACTCTCAGGAGTTCAGTGAATTCCACCTGTGCAATATTCCACAGTCAGCTGTTAGTGGTATTATAATAAAGTGAAATTGACTGGGTATGATACCAACTCTGCCCTTTTGTTCGTGGTAGGCCATGTACAATCACAGAGCGGGCTCAGCAGATGCTGAGACACACAGTGCACAGAGGTCACCAACGTTCTGCAGTCAATAGCTATAGACCTCCACACTTCATGTGGCCTTCAGATTAGCTCAAGAACAGTCTGTAGAGAGCTTCATGGGATGGGTTTCCATGGCCAAGCAGCTGCATCCAAGCCTTACATCAACAAGTGCAATTCAAAACATCAGATGCAGTGGTGTAAAGCATGCTGCCACTGGATTCTAGAGCAGTGGAGACATGTTATCCAGAGTGACGAATCACGTTTCTGTCTGTCTGGATGAGTCTGGGTTTGGCGGTTGCTAGGAGAACTGTATTTTTTTTATTGTATTGTGCCAAGTGTAAAGTTTGGTGGAGGGGAGATTATAGTGTTGGGTTGTTTGTCAGGAGTTGGGCTTGGCTGCTTAGTTCTTGACTTCTTAGCTCCTAATGCGTCAACATACCGAGTAATTTGTGACAATTTCATTCCTCCAACTTTGTGGGAAAAGTCTTGGGGTGGCCCCTTCCTGTTCCAACATGGCTGCGCACCAGTGCATAAAGCAAGGCCCACAAAGAAATAGATGAGCAAGTTTGGTGTGGAAGAATTGGACTGGTCTGCACCAAGTCCTGACCTCAACTCGATAGAACACCTTTAGGCCTTCTCGTCCAACATCAGTATTTGACCTCACAAATGCACTTCTTGAAGAATGGTCAAAAATTCCCATAAACACTCTTAAACCTTGTGGAAAGCCTTCCCAGAAGAGTTGAAGCTGATATAGTTGCTTAAGGTGGGTCAACATCATATTAAACCCTATGGATTAAGGTTTTTGGTAAGTGTGAGGAAACAGGAGTACTGAGATAAAACTCATGTATGTATGGAGAGAACATTCAAACTCCACAATAAAAGCCTACAGCCAGAAGGTGATCCTGCAACCTTCTTGCTGTGAGGTAACAGCTCTAACCACTGCACCACAGTGCTTTATCCATTTAGAAACCAATTGTGTTGTGTGTTTGTGATCGTGGTTCTATTGGAACACCCAGATGTGTTCAAGTTTCAACCGTCTAGCTGTTGATTTGAAGTGGTGATGCTTATCAATGAATCAATCAAATTTTATTTGTATAGCACATTTCAGCAGAAAGGCATTTCAAGGTGCTTTACATAATTAAAAAAACAAAATAAAAACAGCATGTGACATTGAATAAACAGTAAGAAAGAGAAAAACATCAAAGACATCAAAAACCCGCACTCTAACCCTAATTTAGCCATAAGCAACTCTAAACAGGTGGGTTTTAAGTTGAGATTTA